>NC_031997.1:15488864-15492360 GCF_001879085.1 Nicotiana attenuata
ATATCCTATGTTTAGTTGATATTTCCTTAATTGTAATTATTTGATTCATGTTAACTTCTTTGTTGTTGAACTGAGTATTTTAGAATTGTTGTTTCGTATTTTTTCTCCTTGTTGAGTTGTTCTTATTGCGCTTAGTATTTCTCTGTTACGGTTATTCCTTATGAGTTAGTTGTGATTCTCTTGCTTTATTCCTGTATATATTGTCATTTGTTGTATGGTACCTGATACTGTGATGCACGAGGTTTCTGCCGTGCGGTTGTTGATACTGTGATGCACGAGGTTTCTGCCGTGCAGCTGTTGGTATTGTGATGCACGAGGTCTCTGCCGTGCGGTTGTTGATGAAGGGTTGCACGAGGTCTTTGTCGTGCTATTGTTGCTATTGATGTTTTTCACATGCAGCGTAATAAGGCGGGATATGTTATATGCTTATATGTGAGTTGTGCACGTGGCGGAATAAGGTGGGAATATTGTGATGCACGTATGGAGAAATAAGGCGGTGCCTATTATATCATTATTTGCACGCGTGGCGAAATAAGGTGGGCTATGTCAGGGGTTGATTGTAAAGAATTGTGACGGCCGGTGGAGGCATTCCTATTTGTTTTATATTGTGATTGTGGGTTGCTTACCTGTATGAGCGTTACCGCTTGGAAGTTGTGAGGAAACATTCGTACGTGCGGTCCGTTCTCCTTTTCATGTTTTCTAGTTGGTAGAATTCTTGTTAAAAACACTTGCACATGTATTCTCGTAGTTGAACACTCCTATTAGAGGTGAATTCCTCCTGATTTTGCTAAGGGTGGAGGTATGCACTCGTTTATCCATTTTATACGTGAGAGTGGCCCTAGTTAGCCAGTGAGTTGTCAGCATGACCGTGAGATTGATGGGGCACAGGATGCCAAATGTTAGATTTCAGATGCTGGGTTCTCGTGAGTTATGGTTTGTCCGAAACTTGGTAAAATTGTTGGAAGGGTTGAATAAGACCTTATGTGAACATCATTGTAGGATATGAGTATTTGACTTGTTTTCCCCTTGCTGTGTTGTGACCTTAGGATTTGGATTGTGACTCTGCCGTCATTTCGTATCATCATTTATTATATTCTCGTCGTTACTTGTTGCCCTTTTTCCCTTATTGTGAATTGTAGCATTCTTGGTCATTCATGCAGTCTTTACACATTTATATATTGTTTCCATTATTCCTATGATTATACTGTTTATTTGACCGGTAGGTGTCTTGACTGTTCCTCGTCACTACTCCACTGAGGTTAGTCTTGATACTTACTGGGCACCGCCGTGGTGTGCTCATGCTACTCTTCTGCACATTTTTGTTGTGCAGATACAGGTACCCCCCACTCAGTTCTGTCAGCCTTGGAAGGAGGCGTATCAGTAGAGACTTCGAGGTATATCTGCTACGTCCGCAGACCGAGGAGTCTCTTTCCAGTTTCTGTAATAAGTATAGCTCCTTCAGTATTTTCTCCTTTGTATAGACATTCTTGAGTCAGAGCCTCTTATGTATCCCTTAGCTTGTGATTTGTGAGTTTTCGGGTTTTGGGAGTTTTTGTTAGCTTCGAGAATTGTTATGGTATGTGCCTAGCGGTACCTTAAACACCGTTTTATTTTACCAGTTCAGTTTTATTTACTTTCTTCCGCAATTATGGTTTATCTTTCGCATTGTTAGGCTTACTTAGTCGTAGGGACTAGGTGCCGTCATGGCATGTTCACGGAGGGCGAACTGGGGTCGTGACCATTAGCGCCTTCTTGATCTCCCATTGAAGCCCAACAACCTTGTCTTGCTTCTCCTTAGCTTGAGACGTTGTGAATGACTTTCTTGGTGCTTCTAAAGTTTTATCCTTGTCCATGAAGCTATAACCCTCTCCTCCACGACTTGTTGACCCTTCCTTTATCCCTCCGGAATTTGACTTCTCTAAATATCCCTCTACTAGCCAGCCACCGGCCTTACCCTTCACTCAACCCAAACGCTCAACATCCTTACGAAAAAAAATTATAATCAGAACCCCTCATACAATGCAGTTGTGTCACATGCCACATTATAATCAGTACCCCTCAACGAACACATACAATGCAGTTGTGTACATGCAACATTCCTCCAATCTTGCATCTCATTGCCTCACAATCAACTGTTCATCTCCAACCACTGAACCTTCCAACTATATGCATTAAAATTTAAAGAATGGCGTGCTGCTATGTCTGATGAAATAACAACCTCGTTTCGAAATCAAACTTGTTCGTTGGTTCCTTTCCAATCCTCCATGAATATACTTGGGTATAAATGGGTTTTTTCATATTAAACGCAATGCTGCTGGAGCTATTAAGCAGTATAAAGCTCGCCTTGTTTCAAAAGAATTTCATTAAGTAGAAGAGCGAGATTACCACGAGACATTTAGTCTGGTGGTTAAATCTACTACCATTCGCCTTATCTTGATAGTGGCAGTATCTCGTGGCTGGTCTTTGCGCCAGTTGGATGTTCAAAATGACTTCTTGCATGAAGAGCTTCAAGAAGATGTCTACATAGTCCAACCACCAGGTTTTGTTGATCATCTCATGTTTTCAAGATTCACGAAGACTTCATTTCTTGATTCCATTATTCAAAGGTTGGAAAACTTTTTCCATTCGAGATCTTGGTCATCTCCATTATTATCTTGGCGTTCAAGTGCTTCACATAGGTGATGGAATCTGGCTATTATCAGCAACAATATATTCAAAACATCCTGAGAAAAGCTGGCATGGTTCAATCAAGCCCCTCAGTACACCCATGGCTAACCAATACAATGCTTTACAAAGATGATAGTGCTTCATTTGAAGATCCCAACTTGTACAGACAAATAGTTGGTGCCCTTCAATAACTTACTCTGACACGCCCAAATATATCATTTTTTGTCAATAAGGTGTGTCGGTTTATGCATGATCCTTCACAAAAGCAGTGGGTTGCAGTCAAGCGCATCCTTCGCTATCTTCAGCATACCAAGGCAATGTCATTTCTCATCTCTAAAACTGCTATCTTTCATTTGCAAGCTTTTACTGATTCAGATTGGGCTGGGAGCCTTGACGATTGCAATTCGACTAGTAACTACGCTACATACTTTGGTTCAAATATGTTAGCGTAAACAAAGAACGATTGTACGCTCATCTACTGAGTCTGAGTATAAAGCACTAGCTGATGCTGCCGCAGAGTTAAAACTGGACCCAATCTTTGCTCTTTGAGCTTGGAAATCATCTGCCTCGTGCTCCAATTCTATGGTGTGGCAATATTGGAGATGCATACTTGTCCATCGATCCTATATTCCACTCTCGCACCAAGTAAGTTGAAATTGATTTTCATTTTGTGCGCAACAAAGTAGCTCGACGTGATCTTATAGTTCATTTTCTTTCCTCTAAAGATCAAATTGCATATGTGCTAACAAAGCCACGGCTAGGTTCCAATTATTGAGGGGCAAATTTAAGGTACAAGACCCACCTTTAGTTTGCAGGGAGGGGGGGGGGG
>NC_031997.1:15492380-15611733 GCF_001879085.1 Nicotiana attenuata
CCCTTACGTTTGTCAGGAGGGGGGGGGGGGGTTGTATTGGACAACCTACAATCTCTAGGATCCTACGGACGTCTTGTGCAACTAGAACTCTTTCAGAATCTCTTCTTGTATCTACCTCTTAGAGTCCTTGTATAGATATACCATTGTATTTCAAATATTATGTAGCGATTGAATGCAAATTGAGAAAAAAAGTTTTTCCATTCCATAGTTTCCAGTCATGTGTCTTACTTAATAATATGAATACTAATTAGCTTAGTCATGTTAATAACATTTAAATTAGAATATATACGTTTGTAAGAGTCTATTGGCCCTATTAGAGAATCTTACGTCAATTTCTTTTTGTCAGATATTAGCCCTATGATGGACGTTTTCTCAAATCTTTTTTTTCTCATCCCTCTTGGTTTGGGGACAAAAAATACTTTTTCTCGAGTAGGATACCTAGGAAATATAGAGGACTTTTACGACTTTTTTATTTAATTTAAGGATTCATATAGCTGCCCCTACTTATTTAAGATTGAGATATAGTTATTGTTGTCGTATTAAATCTTAATTTCCTCATTAGAAGAGGATAATTTAAACTCTACCAGAGACCAGAATGGAAGAGCAACAAAATTCCTGGAGCATTTCCTAAATAACAAAAGTTTCGGGGTTCATTTTCTAGAATTCCAAAAATTTGTCAAATGCCAAATCTAAGAAACAGCTCCATTTTCATTTCCACGAAATTGTTGCAACAATTTTAGAGAGAGAAAACTCATACCATTTTCAGAGATCAGGCGAAATTCTAAGGGCATTGGATTTGAATATTCGATATGGATTTTAACCCAGTAAGTTTCTTTGTTTATCTCTTTTTTTCCACCTAATTTACAATCATGTGTCATTATCAAATAATAACTTGAAATCATTGCCTTGAGGCTAGGGTTTTGTTTGAGTTCGTAGCTCTTCAATTAAGATTAATTGATCTGTTGATTTAATCCTTTTTTTTTTTCCTTTTGTTTTTCGATCTGGTTGGGAATTGAAAATTCTCATTCTAGTGAATCCATCCTTGAATTGTATTATCGATCTGGAAGATATAAAATTTGTTCCTATTGGTTACTGCAAATTTTGGGGAAATAATCGGCAAGAATAATTGCCCAGAAGAATTGTGAAATAATACTCCTGCATATCATAGGGTGCTTATAACAATAATAACAAGAAGTACGCCTCAGTAGCAAGTTGGCATCGGCTATATATGAATCCTTAATTCTTTCTTTAAGCTCAATTCATATCATCCTCATACCAAAATAAAATAAAAGTGAAAGTGAAAAGGAAGGTGTGCTTAACACCAAACTGGTATAGAAGTACTCATTCCCTTAACGGCCGGTAAACAAATATAAATGGACTAATAAATATAGAAGGATACCCATTTTATCATATCTTATCTAAATCTTATTGTAGTACATCGAGCTGTCCTATTACTCTTTTATGTTCAAGGTCTTAGTGAGTATTACAAGCAGGCAAAGTGAGTTTAACCTGCTACTTTGGTCTCAGATGTCATATGTAATATAGTTATGGCCATAGGACTATTTCAAGATATCCCCTCAATTGATCTACTTAGAGATTATAGACTATGTTCTCTTGACATATATTTTCTACACTGGATCAGCTGGTTGAGTGGCCTTTTATTTTGTGCTAGGATACATGAATCATTTTTCTCCGAGAAGATTTTGGTTGAAAAGGTATTAAAGGTCCATGTGGAATTAAAAGTGATCATTGACATGTTCAGTTCAAAATATGGCCTAAGTACTGAAAAGATAACTAAATATATTTTCTATCATCTGTATCTTTATATATGCAACATTAATACATTTTTTAGAGCAGTTTGTGTCTTTGGAAAGTGTATCCTTTTGCTTTGTTCCCTCTGTGTGTGTGTGTGTATGTGTGTGTGTGTGTGTGTGTGTATCAGTAAGTTTTAGGATGGGATGTAAGTTTGGTGAGCTTTAGACAAATTAGATCAAGATAAGTAGTTGACTGCGTATAATGATAGAAAAAGAAGCTTTTGTTCTGCTGCAGTGAGAGATAAATGAAAAATGTGGTGAAATAAAAGGATGTTGGTTGGCTTAACTCATGCCAGATTTATTTGTATATACTTTTTTTGTTAATAGGCTGAAGTATCCCATTATATAGATTTTTGTTGATTTGATTCGTGCTGCCGTATTGTTAGTTTGTTGGTGCAACTTTGAACTGTACCACTTGGATTATATTTCATATTTGTTTATTTATTTATATACTCAAACAATAGGATTTTCCAGGGTGCTAACTGCTAATTATGCAATTGTAGCGTCAATAACGTTATGATAATTTGAATGCTATTTTTGGCGTCTATAGACTTTCTGATAGTTTGAATATGCTATTTTTTGGTGTCTATAAGTACTGCATATTTGATTCCACCCGTAAAATCATTATTATTTCCAATGTTTAAGTTTCAGTAAGAACTTCTTACTGTTGATACGATATCCTATATCAAAATTTTATGTATGGATGATGCAGCCGTTAATCGAAATGAGTGGGCATAGAAAGTCTGAAGACGGCATTTTTAATATTAAACATTAATTGTCTTTTTAACATAGCTGCATCTCTTTTAGGGAGACGGCTAATCTTCCTGCTTTGTTCTATTCTCAAGTAACATGTGAGCTTCGCACCGGTTTCACATCCAGATAAAGAAAGGAGATTGCGGTAGATTTATGTATTTTAAAAAAGTGATGATATGATAACAATAAAAAAAAGGTGATAATATGATAAATTTTCAAATATTGGAACTCCTAATTTGCTTTAGAAAACAAAAGAATTTTTTGAAATGAGATGGACTCAGGTATTGCAAAATATATGTAGAAGACTTGTATAGCCGATCATATTAGTTTGGGAATGAAGCTTAGTGATTGTTTTGTGTAAAAGATATTGTTGTGTGTGTATATTGATGCAACTTTGAAAATGGAACCTCTAGATGTGCTATTAATGTTGGATGTCAAGTAAGTCCCACTATACAATGCTAGCTACATGATCGGTGTGGTTAAGTTTTAGTTTGGTGTCATAAGAGGTATAACTAGCCTACATAGAGGATATAGTTAAAGAGGTTGCTTGAGATGGTTTGGTAGTGTTCTATGTAGATTCCAAATGCACCGGTTGAAGCTCTTAAAAGGGGAATAAGTAGGCCTAAAATCACATGGATGAAAGTTGTCTCAAAAGGCATAATCTCTTGAACTTCATGTAGACTTTAGAGTAAAATAGACATGATGGAAGCATAAGATCCATATAGGAGATACTAGCTAGTCGGAATCAAAACTTAGCCATGTTGATATACTTACATTAGGTCCAACATTTACAGTAGTTTTTTTCTTTGTTCAGATACTCGTATGTCAGTAGAAGAAAATATAGAGAATTCTAGTGGTAGATAATCCCGGACTATTGAATATTGGAATGAACTTGGTCTGAATGTAGTGAAACTGTGAATTGTGAAACAGATCTGTATAGTCAATCCCAACTTCCGCCGGATTGAGTCGTAGTTATGGTGTTGTCGTAATTTTTGAGTTCATTCTGGTTTGCTCATCCTCCGGATGGGAAGGGCAATAGATGATCTAGGAGAAGCAATGTAGGTGAAAAAAGGTTAATTTATTAATACATAGTACTCATAGCTTAGAGGAGCTTGTGCCTCTGGTTACTTTACTTTCCTCTGTTACTTGGAGTATTTAAGATAACCCTCCCTCCTTGTTTCTTTCTTTTACTACCCTCATTGCTCTAGCTCTTACACCCTAAACACTCTACGCCGCAAGGAATGGAGGGAAGCACATAGAAAATGTTGATCTTTTCTGTCATAATGCTAATTACACTACCTTTAACATAATAGATGATCTAGGAGAAGCATGTAGGTGAAAAAGGTTGATTTATTAATACATAGTACTCATAGCTTAGAGGAGCTTGTGGCTCTGGTTACTTTACTTTCCTCTGTTACTTATTTTTGATAACCCTCCTTCCTTGTTTTCTTTCTTTTCTACCGTTGTTGCTCTACCTCTTACAACCTAAACACTCTCCGCCGAAAGGAAAGGAGGGAAGCACATAGAAAATGTTGATCTTTTCTGTCATAATGCTAATTACACTATCACGTTCTTTCCCAGCCTGCAGGGGAGGACTATGCGCACCCACAGATATGCTTTTTTCATGTGCTCTTCAAGGTGCAGCTTATGATAGTCTTCTTCTTATTTTAATGTCTTATAAATTGTATTTACTTAACACATTTCCTTTGCATTGACAGGCAGCAGCACTAGCGTTTTATATTCTGTCAGCTCTATTTGTTGATAGTTTTGTTATCATCTTTGTGATAACTGTTCTTTTAGCTGCTCTTGACTTTTGGGTGGTTAAGAATGTGAGTGGGCGTATCCTGGTGGGTTTAAGATGGTGGAATGAAATAGATGATAATGGCGAGAGTGTGTGGAGATTTGAGTGCCTTGACCAAGAGGTGCGTAATCTAGTCTCAGGTTCCGTGGCAGACTTCTTGACCTTCAGATGTAGGTTTATTTTAGAAGTACTCGCGCATTTGGTCTTATTGATTGATTAACTTTTTATTGGCTGGGACATACCTTTGTCCTTCACTTTTCCTTTCAGTCAATGGCTCGTATGAACAAGAAGGATTCCTGGCTGTTCTGGTGGACTTTGTACCTAACAGTAAGTGAAGACTCTATCGCACTGACTGCTTATTCTAAAGTTCAACATAAACAAATTGAACATGTGTATTGAATAATCAGAAGAATTCAAGAAAAATCGGCAAAAAACATAAGTTTGAATATGAACGATGGCCGTTCACACCTTGGCTTCTTGTTTTCTGTTTTCAGCTTTTATTATTCCAGGATTCAAACTACAAAAGCATATTGTAGCATATGTTATAGGGCTTATTTTTGGTTTTTATCTGTACCTTATTTTGCAAAGTGATATGGTTATCCATTGATGTGTTGTACCTGATATGTGTACTTTGTTGTAGGCTGTTGCTTGGTTCTTTCTCGCGATATTCTCCCTCATTAGATTCCAAGCTGACTATCTTCTCGTTGTTGGAGTTTGCTTGACTCTCAGCGTCGCAAATATTGTTGGTTTTACTAGATGTCGCAAAGGTGCGTACTTACTGTAACTTCTGTAGATTCTGCGCCTAACAATATCATTACCGCTGGAGTTTTACTTTGTTTTGGTGTTCCAACTTTCATGCAAGAATATAATATGACGCTAGATTTTGTTGGGTTCCCTCATTAGTTTGTCTATCTTGGATTGGTTTCTATCTTGCCCTGCTTGTTTCAGTTTTTCCTATTTTGTTTTCCAATATGCCTTACTTGTTAATCTTCATAGAATATTTTTCTGAAATCCAGATGCTAAGAAACAGCTCCAAGCATTTGCAACCCAGACTCTTACTTCTCGATTCTCCTCTACACTACAGTCGGCATTTAGTGTTGTTTGACCCATTTATACGCAACAAGCTAGTTATGGAAGGAAACTGTTCGTCATTGTCCACCACTACGAACAATCATGTATTGACATGGTCTTTTCTCAGACTTCTCCTTCACTGAGGCTTGTATATGTAGAATATATGAACGAACTTGAAAAACATTTTTGTTCTCTTCAGTTTTCACGAATTAAATTGCTTCATTGTTTTCTGTTTAGACTGTTTTTAGCTCCGCTGTTGAATAGGTCAACAGGTGGACTCTAGCGTCAACGAATTTGTTATAATAGTGAACCTTTTCTTCTGTATGAGTCGATATTATTTGCAATTCAAGCTCTAAAGTGTGACCAGAGGGTAATGGGGTCGAGAGGAGGTTCCATTCCGTTGTTGTGTGGTCTCTTTTGAAGTTCAAGGTATACATTTTTTTTTTAACTCTTAACAGAAAAAGATCCTTTACTAATAGACAAACGAGTTTTTGAAGTTCAAATGAAAGCTAAAGGAGGAAAAAGATAAGCATGAAATTACAAGTTGTATACTACCATACTATTATTCTCCTTACTAGGAAAAGAAAATGATAGAATCCGACTATTTGAGGGTCATTGGGTAATTTTGGCAAGGATGGGTCTTGACTTTGAGGTCAAGGAGGGTTCTTTTTCCTATTCAAGAGATGAAAGAAGTGTTCTCATAAACTCAAAGAATTGAGGGTCAAGTGAAATTTACTTATCACATTATGACTATTCTCGATGATGTAGTAGAAATAAAATACTGTACCTCCTCTACTGTTTCCTGTGGGCACTTTAAAAGTTTAAATTCCATATATTTTATTCGATATGGGAATTTGTCAGATTCTATAAGAACAAAGTCAAAATTCCAAAGAATATAAGCACTGGATAAAGCACAAGTTTTTTTTAATTCTTTTCCATCTTCCATCTCGAAATCGAACTCTAGAAAACTGAACTAATTAATGAAATTAGAAATTACGCTTCTCAATTAAACTATTGCAGATTGCAGTTCGTGTTCGTAAATATAGCTTCTCGTGATTGAAATCATGATTTCTTTCAATTTTTAAGATAAGATTCAGCAGAAGTTGCCTGGCTAATTAATTCCTGCGTAAGGTAGAACCTGCAGGTTCAACGACAACAAACCCAATTATTGTGGGGTCTGGAAAAGATAGTGAGTACGCAGACCTTGCCCCTACCATCAGAAGGTAGAGAAGCTGTTTCAGAAAGATTCTTGGCTCAAGGAAAGATGCAAAAGAAGCAGTAGCAACATACAGTAACTTCAACAAGATTACAACAAAATCGAAGCGAAAGAAACAACATGCAGTAATAGAAAATTTCGGAAAATAAGAAAGAACAAAACTAACACTAATACTACTAATATGGACAAGGAAGTAAGATATGTTGTGTTATCACTGAGCAATAATTTTGGAATGCCTAATAGAGCTGTTAATGTCAAACGAATTTAGGCCTTATAGATAAAATAACCAGATTTTAATGAAGACATTAGGAAACCATATATATATGATTGCAAATCCTCTAAGAACAAGATAATTACATCGTGACATTTATTTCTCTCACCCGGCCCCTATTGCTAGAGGTAAAGTCAACTGGTAATTAATCGTTATGATACTGAAAACAAGTGGTCAAGTGGAAGCTTATGCAATTAATTCTTAAGAAGATTGTAAATGATTCAGTAATAAGTGGATGATGTTAGCGATCAAATTAATTTGGATCCTCAAGTTGTTTCTTTTAATTAATACAGGTGATTTTGATTAACGAATATACGGTTCAACGACGAATTCATGAGATCTGTGACTGTGAGTAACTTCATTTAATTTGAACTCTTTTGTGAATATTCCGGTGTCTTTGAAGATCAAGTAAAACTAACAAGACGCATCATCCACTCACTACTGAATCTTATGTTTAATGAAGTTTGAATGAAACAAATGTTTAATCAAGTTATATTGTTGCTTCTTCACCTTTGTTTATGTGAATTTTCATTAATAAACTTTTATTATTTAAAAAGTTTTGTCTATCTAAATTTCGCAAAATATAGCCCGATCAAGCCCCATATAAAGGAGAAAGGTCAGGGGTAGAAGGGATAAAAGAGAGATGCTTTCTATCTATCAAAAATAAATATCCGCTTATTGTAATGACAGAGAATAACATCTTTTGTAAAAATAGAATAACCTTTAACATATTTTTAATTTGTTATTCTAATATATTTGAAATGTTCGTGTATCTCCACATTTACTTGTTATTATAGTAGTATTATTTTTTCTTTCTAAGTCCTACTTATCCGTTCAAGAAATATATCCAAATGGATATAGATGAATCATTTGACTCAACTCCAGCTAATTAATTAATTTGTTGTAAATAACGGAGGGAACATCTAATAGATGTGTCGCCCCCAATACCTTGGTTAGTGGCAATGGATTTAATTCTCTTTTTTTAAGGCACTTCCGATTTTTACTTTGCATTGTCATTTCATTCTTCCTTCATCTAGAAATCAATCTACTGCACACTTATAAAAATGACATGTAAAGATTCACTTTACAATCAGTATTATTTGAATAAATTGTGTGATAGAAGGTGCCACCAGACTCGGAGGTAAATTTTACGGAGTAGTGGTTAGATTGACTATGTTGTATGGGGAGTGTTGTCTGGTCAAGAACACCCATGTCCTTCAAATGGAAGTAGCAGAAATGGGGATGCTGAGATTGATATATAGACATACCAGGGGAGATAAGATTAGAAATGAAGTTATCCGAGACAAGTTGGAGTAGTCTCTGTGGAGGATAAGATGCGGGAAGCTAAGTTGGAATGGTACATGCATATGAAGGGGAGAAGTGTAGATGTCACGGTGAGGAGGTGCGAGAGGTAGCCCATGGTGGGGCCGAAGAGATGGTTGAGGTAGGCCTAAGAAGTATTGGGGAGAGGTGATTAGGCATGACATGACACAACTTTAGCTTACTGAGGACATGACCCTTGATAGGAAGATTTGTATGTTGGAAATTCGGGTAGAAAGTTGGTAGATAGGCGGGAGTGTCTCATTTTCATGTTGGTAGTATTAACATTAATCTCTTATTTTCATACCTTCTTATACGTAGGTTTCTTTTACTATATGTTGATCCTTTCGCTTTGATTATTCTATCATCATGTCATCTTATCTCCTAATCTTGTTGGTGTTACTTTGTGTCATGTCTACTTCTTTTACTTTTACCTTGAGCCGGGGTTCTATCGAAAACAACCTCTCTACCTTTACAAGGTAGGGGTACACATTAGCCCTCCTAGACCCCACGTTGTGGGCTTACATTGGATTTTTTTTTTTTTGGTTGTTGTTGATTTAACACTTCTTTGATTGATGTTTGGTTATAATTCCATATTTTTATTGCATTACTTCCCTTACATTTTGGTATTTTGATAATTAATTGTGTAACATTTGAGCTTAATTAAGGTATTTTTATGTGTAGGATCATTGAAATGCATACATGAATAAAAGTTGTATAAAAAAATGTCGAAGACACAAGAAAATAGCATGAAAAGGAGAAAATCGGAGCAAGGCAAAGATAACTCGCCCCAGATCTCGCCCCGCCTAGCTTAAGGCGAGCTCAACCTGGCCTCACACCAGGCCTCGCCTGGCTTATGGAGCGCTACAGACCAGGCCTCTCCTGGCTTAAGGCCTGGTCCCCCCAGTCCGCGAATACATTATTTCATACTCAGTTTAGACTTGGAGATTTCTACCCTAGCCTAGAAATACTCCCTAAACATGTCTAAGAGGGGGATTGGACGTTTCTAAGAGGGAACTTTGGACCAAGAGAGAGCATAGAGCCGCCGTGCAGGTCGGATTTTATCTTTTCTTTTACCAAATTTAGTAATTTTTATGTTTATTTGAATGATTTATTATTTTGCTACCATGTCTATGTGGAGCTAAACTTTGCGTTCTAGGGTTGTGGTTGTCATGAATATTGACGTTTTTTAAATACGTCTTTGTAGATTCGAGTTATCATCTTTGATTGTTTCTCTGATTCTGTGCATAATTGCTTAATTGTTTGGCCAGCAGTTGGGTTCTATTTACAATCTATGCTAAGCTTGAGAAAGCCGTGTTTAGATTAGAGTAGAATTAGAGAGAGCTTGTTTCTGGACCCGTGGCTCGGGAAAGATTTCGTGGTTAGGCAAGGAATATACCTAACATCCTTGCTTAGTTGAATGCCATATTCATTCATGATAGATTCAATACTATAGGAATATAGGGTTGATATATTGTGGATAGACGAATAGTAATGTGGGAACATGCTATTTATACAAACGATCAGGTCAACTAGGAATCATAGATAATTCGGATTAACAAGTGTAATTACGAACTCAATAGGATTGATAAACGGACCACAACCCTGGAATATTCACCTCCTCTTAGTAAAGTCCAAATCAAAACTTCTTGCGTTCTCTTTACTTTGGTGATTACTTGTTTAATTTTTGCAATAGTAGATAAATAGAAAAAGCGTTTCTCTTGATTAACTTGAACAGTAAATTGGTTGTAGTTAGCTTAGTTAACGATTAATCTAAGTCTCTATGGGTTTAGCATCCGACTTTTCAGTCACTTTATTACTTGACGGCCATGTATACTTGCGTGTACTTGGGGAACCAATAAGTTTTTGGCGCCGTTGTCGGGGACTTAGTTGTTGATTGTTTATCTAAGTTAAGCTTTTAATTGATTTTCCTTCAAGGTTTTCATTTTCTTATTTAGTTAATATTTATAATCTTTTTACATGGCATCTATAAACGAAAAGTGGTGGAATCGTAAGTATTCTTATTTTTGTGATCCTTGTCCATATTGTAGAGGATCCCACTTATGGCAACAATGTGAAAATATTTCGAGGAGCGAGTTGTGTGCACCATCTCAATCATGTACTATTTATGGTGGATTTTGGAATAATTGTCCTAAGTATTGTTATCCTACCCCAATCCCTTGCTATGCTGATTCTGATAATGCTTGTGAGTTTGACAAGAGTAACGAATTGGATAATGTAGAACATGATGTTCACAATCTGGATATGCACAAGCAATTATTAGATAATATGGAGGTCTCTCAGGGAATATTACAGATGAGATGAGACACTTAATAAAAGTAAGAGCTGAACTGGGATAAGAGATTGATAAATTTGGCATGGCTATTCATGACTTGGAGGCTCAATTGAGTGCAAAAGTTGATGCGTCTAACGCACAACAAATTAGCCAAATTGAGTAGCTAAAAGTGGAGCATGAATCATTCAATCATGTTTTTGTTGCTTATGCCAATGTTGAGCGAAGTACACTAGAGTCATGTGAGAAAGCAGATAATGTTATATTTGAAGACGCTAATGTGTATACAAGAGGTTGTAAATAGTAATACAATTCTAAAGTTGGGACGTACTGGTCATCATTCCATATATTTTTCAACATCGTTTGGATGATGACATGGATATCGTGTCATCTGAGCCCTTGAAGGAGCCAATGGACGAGGAACAAGGTGCTTACATTCTTGAATTCGTTGTGCCAGAGAGATAGAATTACACACCTCATCTGAAGGCCAAGACATGTAGAATGCGCAATTGGTTACTTGGCCCAAGTAGATTTGTCCCACCACCCCGGGAGCATAGCAAAAAGCTTGAATCCAAATTAAGGATTCAATTCATAAGTTCGAGTTGGAGGCAAAAAGAGGTTCACGTCGAGCCGCGACGTTAAATCAGGCGCTTGTTGGGAAGCAACCCATCTTTATTGCTTTTTTTTTTTTTTCTATATTGTGTTATTTTGTAGTGTTTGTTTTTGTTTTGTAGGATATGAGCATAGAAGCAAGGACATAAGATAAGCAAAAGTGAGCCGATGGTTGGAACTAAGTGTGGGGTGCCCACACAAAGGACTATGCCTAGGAGAAGTGTGAGTATCCCATGAGCCGCTATCGCTTTGGCCTTTGACCTTTCAGGGAATTTCTTGTCCATCCTCGTTATTTGTGCTTTATTTATGCATTGAGGACACTGCACTCTTTTAAGTGTGGGGTGGAGGACCCTCTTTGAATTAGCAGTAGTATGATATTAGTATGTGAACTTCTTTTTTTTTTTAGCTTCTTATCTTTGATTGCTTAGTTAGTAGAATTGGTAGTGTATTATTTTAGTAACTTAATTAAACAAAAAATATAAAACAAAGAAAAAATAGAAAAAGATTGGACCTTTTCTGACTGAGGATCTCCTAGACAGTTTTCTTGAGGGATTAAAGTCTAAACAACAACACAAAAATACAAAAAATCCAAAAATATATCTTATTAATTTTTTAGATCGTAATAATCCCCAATAATTTTTCTTTGTGTCTTGATTCTTTTATGTGGGATGTAGTTTGAACCGGATAGTAGTTTTTTATTTTTAAAATAGATTCGCATGTAGGAATAAAATGGAGAAGATGAGATTTCTAGGCACTTTTGACTTGTTTGGTAGTAGCATATTTAGGCTCTGGCACGTGTAGTATATTCCCTATATTATGAAATTGTTCATGATTCCTTGATAAATTGGATAGCTTGTTGTATAATGCCCATGTCTAGTTTTCTTGACTTGTGTTCACTTTGTGCTTAATGTTTAATATCTTGTGGCTTTGTGAATACTTACATTGCTTTGAGAGCGGAATGGGACCATCCTTAATGAGTCATGTGTCATGTGTGGCGAGATTTTTGTGTAGTTCATGTTGTTATAATTGTGTCTAGAACTTGCCCGGCATGTGAGTTGAAGCGAAATCCTAGGTGTTGCTCTATTTGAAAAACGTAGGCCTTTTTTGATCGCTTTGAGCTACGTTGCTTATCACAAACAAAAATTATCCCTAGTCAACTACTTTGAGCCTATAGACTTTTATTTGACACCCACATTACAAGCCAATATCTTTTTTTGTTCTTAATTGCATTATTTTGATCCTTTTATCTCTTAAAGTACTTAACTTGTAAAATAAGCGCTAGAAGAAGTAAGGAGCGAACTTGAGTGGCTTTTGAGAGGAACCAATAAAATAAAGAAATGTGCACTTGTATTATAAGAAATACACCACTAGCAAAAATTATAGAAGAAAAAAATTATTGTTGCAAAAAATAAAGTAAGAAAAATTCTGAGAGAAGAGAAATTTTTTAGCAAAAGCAATAATATATCTTGTCCTTGCTAGTGAGTGCGAGTCAAAGTAGTGTCTAAAGAAAAAAGGACTATTGTTGGGGTGATTTTGTTTGTGAAATTGAAGTTGGGATTGATAAATATACGCTTAAAGTTAATTTTGTGATGTGTTAAAATTCTTAGGAGGGTTAGTCACTATTCCTAAATATATCCTACCCGTCCCTTAGCCCACATTACAACCATGAAAAAGTCCTAATTGATTTTAGATCGAGCGACCTACATTAGAAGAGGCTTACATAAAGGGAAAGCCTATGTTACCTTTTGCATGAATGTGACTTCTTTGTGAGAATGAGCGATTTCTTTCATATATGAGAGCTCTTAAACTATATTTGATCATGAAATTCGAATGTGTGGATTCTACTTACGCTCTTTGATTTTGTTGTGAGGGTACATGATTTCACGAGGAAAGGTAACATTATTAGACTTCTCTACGGTATTAGGTGTTCAAGATATGAGTGCATTGTGACATTGAGTCATTTCTGAAGCTAGAGTTGTTATAAGCATGTTGTCTTTATTTGAATATTTTTGAAGTATGGCATAAGAAAAAAGAAAAATGAGTTTTGAATAAATATGCTAATGTTTAATTGTTGCTATCAACAATGTCATTGATGTAGTGTACTTCGAATGTGTTAAGTATAAAGTGCTCAAAGATAATGTAAAGTGTTGGTTGACTCGAGGACGAGCAACGTTTAAGTATGGGGTTGTGATGTTTGGCTATAATTTTATATTTTTAGTGCATTCCTTACCTTATATTTGATATTTTAATAATTAATTGTACGATGTTGAGATTAATTGAGTTATTTTTATGTGTCGGATCATTGGAATGCATAAAGGAATAAAAGTTACATGAAAAGATGTTAAAGACACAAGAAAAGAGTACGAAAAGAAGAAAATAGGAGCAAGGCAAAGGTACCTCGTCCCAAGCCTCACCCTGCCTAGCTTAAGGCTAGTTCAAACTGGCCTTACACCAGGCCTCGCCTGGCTTATGGCGTGCTACAGACCAGGCCTCGCCTGGCTTATGTCCTGATCCCTCATTCCGCAAATAAATTATTTCCTACTCAGCTTTGGACTTGGAGACTTCTACCCTAACCTATAAATACTTCCTAAACTTGTCTAAGAGGAGGATTGCACGTTTTTTGAGAGGAAACTTTGGACCAAGAGAGAGCACAGAGCCGTCGTGGAGGCCGAATTTTATCTTTTCTTCTAGCAAACATAGTAATTTTTATATTTCTTTTATGGTTGTCATGAATATTGATGTTTATTAACTATGTTTTTGTAGATTCGAGTTATCATCTTTGGTTGTTTTACTAATTCTGTGCATAATTGCTTAATTGTTTGGCCAGCAGTTGAGTTCTATTTACTATCTTTGCTATGCTTGGGAAAGCCATATTTCGATTATAGTATAATTAGAGAGAGCTGGTTTCTGAACCCGTGGCTCGGAAAATTTTTTTGTGGTTAGGCTAGGAATATACCTAACAGCCTTGCTTAGTTGAATATCGTATTTTATTCGTTCATGATTGATTCAATATCATCGGAATATAGGGTTGATATATTGTGGATATACGGATAGTGATGTGGGAAAATGTTATTTATACAAGCGATCTAGTCAACTAGCAACCATAGAGAATTTGGATTAACAAGTGTAATTACGAACTCAATAGAATTGATAAACCGACCACAACCCTGGAATATTCAGTTCCTCTGATTAAAGTCCAAATCAAAACTTCTTGCGTTCTTGTTAATTTAGTGATTACTTGTTTAATTTTTGTAATAGTAGATTAATAAAAAAAATCATTACTCTTGATTAACTTGGACATTAAATTAGTTGTAGTTAGCTTAGTTAACGATTAATCTAATTCTATATAGTAGGGTTATTCAAAATCAAACCGTAACGCCTAACCGAATCGCAAAAAAGGCATATTGTCTTATTGGTATCGGATGATCGGAGTAATTGATGATAGGATATAATTTCATATTTTAGTCGCTTATTACACTCTAATTTACTGCACTTTAATTGAGTTTGAGCTTTAATCGCTAGTGTTTTGCATTAATTGTGTATTTTATGCCTTGTAGGAGTGATTCCGAGCTATGTAGATATTATGGAATGAATTCAAGTGATTTGGAGCTTTGAAGTCTGAGTAAAAGCCCAAGGAATTAAGTTGGGATCATGTTCGGGGATCAAAGGATGATAGTTAAGAACGAAACGGAGAATCGAGCCGGCATACGGTGCATTGTCTAGTAAAATGCACACAACTTTTCGCTCAGAACTCCGTTTGGGCTCCACAATATATCGTTGGAAATCTATTTGAAAGGGCTACAACTTTTATGTTTTGCATATTTGCGAATTCCCACTATCGCACCGCACAGTGCACCACATCTGTGCAATTTTCCAACAGTCTGTCAGAAAACAGCTTTCTGAACTTCCCCACTGCCGCGCCGCACAGTGCGCCACAGCGTGCGGTGCGCCTGTGTAAACTTTACAGAGCCAAAGTCCTATTTCGCTCAGGAAAAGGTGTTTCGTCTGGGACCGACCCTACTTGATATAAATACATATAAAAATGCTATTTTGAAAAAGGGGGACATACTTTTGATATAATTTAGACCTAAGGAGGCTAAGGAGACCGGAGATTCGACCTAAGGAGGCAAGAACACACTAGGAGCAAGGCGGAGAAGTCTTCTACGAGTTTTTCACTTCCTTCTTCCTATTTTCATTATTGGTTATGAATTTTAGTATTGTTGTCACGACCCCGGTTCGCCCTCCGTGAACCATCGTGACGGCACCTAGTCTCTACGAATAGGTAAGCCTAAAATGCGGAAAAATAAACTAAATTTGCGAAAGAAAAACAAGTTAAAACAGAGGTAGAGTAAATAAACAACGTTTAAGAGTGCCGCCTGGCATACACAACATTAATCTCTCAAAAACTAATACATGAATCCAAGACCCGGAAACCCATGAATCACAAGCTAAGAAATACTATATAGCTCTAACTCCAGAATGTCTAACAAGAACTGAAATACAGAAGGGCTAATTCTAAACAGCAAGAATAGAAAGAGATTCCTCGGTCTGCGGACGCGGCAGATATACCTCGAAGTCGCTATAGCAGTAGCCTCGCCTCAGGGGTGGTAGGACTGAGTCGAAGTACCTGGATCTGCACATGAAAAACATGCGCAAAAAGGGCATGAGTACACCACAGCGGTACACAGTAAGTGCCAAGCCTAACCTCGGTTGGGTAGTGACGAGGAAGTTCAGTGCCCTACTGAGGTTAAATAAGATATAAGGTTTAACAGTGTGAAATAAACAGTGTAAATAAGTAACACAGGATATGAAGGACAGCAACAACTATTACAAAGGCAAGTACAGAAAGACAGTACAGCTCAGCTCCGAGATAACAACCGGGGATCTCCCAGGGTACCGTCCTGTAGTCCCAAATATAAATATCATATCCAGTGAATCTCCTGGGTGCATTCCCATAGTCCAACTCATAAATGCACCGGGATATACCGGAATACCACATTCGTAGTCCCAAATATGAATACTCAGTACTGGGGAATCTACCGGGTGCAATCCCGTAGTTCCAATGTAAAAATGCAGGGGGATCTCCCGGAATGCAATTCCGTAGTCCCAAAGTAAACATACAGGGGAGCTCCCGGGATACCATCCCGTAGTCCCAAAGTAAATACACAGCAGCAACAAGAACTCAATTCAATCAATTTCATACCAAAGTCAGACAGATAATTCTAACCTAGCATGCTTCACGTAATATAAATAAGGCAGTTAAGTCAAATAGAACAATTTAGTCAAGTAGACATGCTTCTTTAGACTAACAACAGGCTAAATCTCCAAGTAGTGTAAGCAAGAAAAGAAAAACACAATTCAAGGCTATTTTTTAAAAAAAAACCGGATTTCCAACAATTAGCACAATTATGCGCTCGTCACCTCACGTACAAGGCATTTCAATTATCACAATATCAATCCTAAGGGGAAAGGTCCCCCATACAAGGTTAGACAAGCCACTTACCTCGAACCGGCTCAAATGTCAACCCGAAACCACGTTCTTGCCACGAATATCCGACTCCAAATGGCCCAAATCTATTCAATTAAATTTTATAATGTAAATAACACTTCAAGTAACCGATTCTACAATTAAATTCTAAGCTAATACGCGAAATTAGGTAAAATGACCAAAACGTCCTTCAGTCTCACGTCTCGAAACTCGACAAAAATCACATCAACGGAATCCTTATCTTCTCACGAATCCATACATACCAAGAACACTGAAATCGGAGTCCAAATGATCCCCCAAATTCTCATTTTAAAGTCTCTTAAACTCAAGCCCTAATTCTTCTATTTTAGGCCTAGCTTCCATGATTTACTAGATAGATTTCACATTAGAAACGAGTTTTAAGACCAAGAATCTTACCTCCAAGTGATTCCCTTCAAATCCCTCTTCAATCCCCTCCAAAGAGCTCCAAAAACGATTAAAATTGTGGAAATAAACTCTAAGGTCGCGGAACCCCTTTTAAAACCATTCTGTCCAACAGCTTCCGCATCTGCGGCCTTGGGACCGCTTCTGCGGACCAAAGGTCGCACCTGCGACCCATCACTTAAACACCCAGATTCTGCATCTGCGGCCCTACACCCGCAGGTGCGGTACCGCTTCTACAGAAAATATATCACATCTGCGGTTCCTGATGGTGTTCCCCATTTTCCGCTTCTGCGGCTCCTTTTCCGGACGTGCGTCATCGCACCTGCGGTCCCCAAACCGCAGGTGCGGAAATAACAGAAGCAACAAAGTTCAGCAGCTACTCACACCCCTCAAACTCCCCGTCAACCATCCGAAATCATCCCAAGGCCCCCGGGACCTCAACCAAAGGCACCAACAAGTCTAATACCACTATCCAAACTTGTACCAATCCTAAAAACACCTAAAACAACATCGAAATCTCAAATTAACCATGGATTCAAGCCTAAGAACTCCAAATTTCCCAAAATACGCTTTCGATCAAAAAGTCTATCAAACCTCGTCCGAATGATCTGAAATTTTGCACACACATCACATTCAACACTACGAAGCTACTCCAACTTTCGGGATTCTATTCCGACCCTCGGATCAAAATCTCACTATCGAACCGGAAACTTCAAAAATCTAACTTTCGGCATTTCAAGCCAAAATTAGCTACGGACCTCCAAAACACAATCCGACCACGCCCCTAAGCCCAAAATAATCCAACGGAGCTAACGGAACCATCGGATTTCCATTCCGAGGCCGTCTTCACACTGTTCCGACTATAGTTAACTTTCCAACACTTAAGCTCTCTTTTAGGGACTAAGTGTCCCAAAACTCTCCGAAATTCAAAACCGACCATCCCGGCAATTCAAAATAGCAGAAATAAACATGGGGAAAGCGGTAGATAGGGGATCGGGGCGTAAATTCTAAAAACGACCGGCCGAGTCGTTACATCCTTCCACACTTAAACATTCGTTCGTCCTCGAACGAGCATAGAGACATACCTGCAGTAGTGAAAAGATGAGGGTACTGGCTGCGCATATCCTACTCGATCTCCCAGGTCGCCTCCTCGACCGGCTGACCCCGCCACTGAACCTTCACTGATGCAATGTTCTTTGACCTCAGCTTCCTAACCTGCCTGTCCAATATTGCCACTGGCTCCTCAACATAAGATAGATCCTTTTCCAACTGGACTGAGATGAAATCCAACACGTGCGACGGATCACCATGATACCTTCGGAGCATCGAAACATGAAATACCGGATGAACTCCTGCCAAGCTGGGAGGTAAGGCAAGCTCGTAAGCAACCTCCCCAACACGCTTCAATATCTCAAAAGGGCCAATAAACCTCGGACTCAACTTCCCCTTCTTTCTAAATCTCATAACGCCCTTCATAGGCGAAACCCGAAGCAGAACCCACTCTCCAACCATGTAGGAAACATCACGAACCTTCCGGTCCGCACAACTCTTCTATCTGGACTAGGCTATACGGAGTCTATCCTGAATCACCTTGACTCTCTCCAAAGCATCCTGAACCAAGTCTGTGCCCAATAATCTAGCCTCACCCGGCTCGAACCAACCCACCGGAGATCTACATCGCCTACCATATAAAGCCTCCTACGGTGCCATCTGAATGCTGGACTGATAGGTGTTGTTGTAGGCAAGCTCTACCAATGGCAAGAACTGATCCCAAGAACCTCCAAACTCAATCACACACACACGGAGCATATCCTCAAGAATCTAGATAGTGCGCTCGGACTGTCCGTCCATCTGAGGGTGAAATGCTGTGCTAAACTCCACCCGAGTACCTAACTCCTGCTGTACGACTCTCCAGAATCGCGATGTGAACTGAGTACCTCTGTCTGAAATGATGGAAACTGGAATACCATGCAGACGGACAATCTCCCGGATATAAATCTCCGCCAACCGCTCTAAAGAATATGTAGTACACACAGGGATGAAATGCGAGGACTTGGTCAGCTGATCCACAATAACCCAAATGGCATCGAACTTCCTCAAAGTCCGTGGGAGCCCAGATACGATGTCCATGGTGATCCGCTCCCACTTCCACTCCGGAATCTCTATCTGCTGAAGCAATCCAACCGGTCTCTGGTGCTCATACTTCACTTGCTGACAATTAAGGCACCGAGCTACAAATCCAACTATATCTTTCTTCATCCACCTCCACCAGTAGTGCTGCCTCAAATCCTGATACATCTTCGCGGCACCCGGATGAATGGAATACCGTGAACAATGGGCCTCCTCTAGAATCAACTCCCGAAGCCCATCAACATTGGATACACAAACTCGACCCTGCATCCTCAATACCCCGTCAGCACCTAAAGTCACATCTCGAGCATCACCATGCAACACTTTGTCCTTGAGGACAAGTGTTGATACCCAATTTTTCCCTACATATTTTCACATATACAAAATACTTTCAAAATAACATATATATGCATATATAAGCATGCCTAAGGATTTTAGTATTTTTCCCAATTTTTTAAAGATTTTTAAAATCAATTTGTTGTCCATTTTAGCAGTACAAAATCAGTAATTATTCCCAAAATCATCAGTTTTGGTGAATAATTTATTTTATTCCCATGTTTATACAAAAATATAGTTAAGGTAACGTTTAATACATTTTTTACAATTTTATTTGGTATTTTAAAGCTAAATTGCATATAATTGCAATTCTAGCCTATTTTAAGTTTAATAACATTTTAATTATAAAAATTGGTTCCACTATTTTTTAAATTAATATTTATGTTTTATTAACTGACTCAGTACTGTTAATTTGCTTTAAAAATCATTTTACTATTTTTTATTTATAAAATAAAAGGGAAAACTGGCTATTTAACATTTAGCCTTATTTCGTTGCAATTACAGCCTATTTACGTTTCAATTTTAGACATCAATTGACCCAATCCTAACCCCCAATTGGACCGGCCCAATTTCAATTTTACCCAGCCCCTTAACCCGTTTACTTAACCCGCCCGGCCTTCCTTTCAATCCAGGCCGTTGATCATTTTGATCAACGGCTAGGATCGTCCCTTGCCATTTTTAATTTCCCTACCCTAACCTAATCCCCCCATTTCGTTTGGTCCGCCGCCATTGAATACTCTCCTCTCTAAAAACACTCTCGAAGGTTCTCCAGAACCCTAGTCGTCTTCAACCCTTTTTCCACCGTACTTTCGCCGGAATCCATGGCTTCTCAGGCCAGGGATGGTCTGTACTCACCCCCCTCCACCATTAAACCCTGGGTGTTCGAAGTGTTGAGGTCTGACCTCGATGGTTCTCTTTCAGATCTTCTCAGAGCTATAGTTCTATGGCCTCTCCGACCTTTGCTCCGGCACATTCAATCATTTCGAGCCTATTTCCGACCTCTCCGACTCAAGATCGGGCTTTCTTCCAAGCCTTTCTCATTTCTAGGGTTTCTCCGAAAACCCTAAGCTATTCGAGGTTTTTCTCTGTCTGTTTTCTTAGATCTATGCTATATCCTTGTTTTATTGGATTTTTAAGGTGTTTTCCCTAATTTTTTCTTTCAAAATTTTTTCTCTTCGATTTAGGGTTTCCGAAAGGATTTCAAAACGTCTTTCTGATTCTTCCTTTTCTTTTCTTTATGTGTGTTTGCCTATACTATGTTTTACCACGCATGTGTTGTTCTTCTGCTTTTCTTTCTACTATGCATGACTTTCCTGTACTTTGTATTCTACTGTGCCTTTAGACTAGGCTCGCATGTCAATCTTTGTTATGTTTTTCTATCTGTTCTTTGCTATACTTTTCAGTATTCTTCTACTGTATGTGTTTCCTACTGAGTTCTTAAGTTTGTTTGCCTTTACTGAACTTCTGTTTGAGTTCTAAACATGCTTCCTTTACTGTTTCTTAAGTTTATATCACTTCTTCTCTCTTCTGAACTTGCTTAAGTTCCGAGCTTTTCTCAAACATGTTCTTTATGCCTTCAAACCTGCTTCAATGTCTTGTCTTCTCATCGCTGTATCAGATTCGAGTTGAAACCCTAAGATCTGAGGGTTTTGGCAAGTTTGATTTGGTGTTTGGACTTGGGTTCTACTTTGGAACCCTGAACTCCCAGACTCATTCTGAGTCTATAAATTGGACTGGAACCTCTTTGTTTATAACTCTGAACTTTTCTATGATAGGTTTTCTAATTAACATGACAACTCTTTCTTGTTTGACATACCTGTGTGCTTTATATATGAGAAATTCTTCCTTCAAAAAGGTTTTGCCAACTTATGATTGATTCCGAATTCCTTTTAGTAAGGTTGATTGATTGTTATTGATTTTCCTTAAGTAAAAACCCTTTCCTCTCTTTTCCTGACTTGGTTCATTCGAACAAAGCTTGCAATTTTGATTTTACTGGCTGTTTGATTGATTCCCTTTCCTTATTCTCACAAACCGTGTTACTATCAAATTCTTTCCTTAAATAGACCCATGTGTATTTGCCCTTATTGTACTACTTTGGAATTTTTTTTGAGCAAACTCTTTCCTTATTTAATTTTGCCCGTTTGAAATCAGAATTCCTTAATTAAAGGGAATCCTTTTTGTAATTGATTGCAAAACTATTCTCTTACCTTTTTCTTACTTGCTTGCTGCACTATAAAAGGGGACGGCCCTTCTGCACTTTGACGAACTTCCAAGGGAATACTCTTTAAGACAACTTTGAGTCCAATACTCTAACATACATACATACTTTCAATTTCAATACTCTTACACTTCACCCAACATTCTACTCTCTTCTGAGACCTGCTGATTGTTTGCTTGCAATTTGGCTTTCAAGGCTACTGTTTTACTTTCTTGTTTCCCTGAAACTGGTATGTTCTAATTTAAGTTTTAGCCTCATCCCAACGTGTTTACTTTACAGTTTCCACATCCCTGTCTGTTTTACTACTTATGTTTAATGTTAATTAGCAAGTCAATTCCCTTGCATATGCTTCTACTATGAATCCCTACACCCCTGACTGCATTACTGCCTGTGTTTAATGTTAATCAGAAATGTCATTTTCATGGTTCGGGCACATTCAGAGGAGGAGCACTGATGCACCGGTGAGAAGGTGTGAGCGACTGGCTGTGGTAGGCACGAGGAGAGGTAGAGGGAGACCTAAGAAGAATTGGGGAGAGGTGATCAGGCAGGACATGGTGCGACTTAGGATTACTGAGGACATGGCCCTTAACAGGGAATTGTGGAGGTCGAGCATTAAGGTTGTAGGTTAGGGGGAAGTTGTGAATTTTTCTACATCACACTAGAGTGAGACTAGCCAGTTAGGAGTTAGTCTTAGGATGCTTCTGATCAGCTACTGATGTTGGGCTTTATCTGTTGGTTATTAGTATACTTCCCATCCTTTTCGTATTTCCTATATTTCTTATACTGCTGTTATTTTGTTATTTTATGTTATTTTATGTTATGATATGTATTCTATGTTATTTTATGTCATTTTATTATGAGTCTATTGATAGTACTAATATATCGTCTCTTGCCTCTTGCCCCTCGGGGTAGGGGTAAGGTCTGCTTACATATTACCCTCCCCAGACCCCATTTGTGGGATTATACTGGGTTGTTGTTGTTGTTGTTTATTCATCCTGGGTTGTAATAATTTGTAATAACTTATGGGGTTTATAGTGAAAAGGGGAGGGTCACTCATGTACGCATGCGGGTAGACATCATGTTCTTAGGTATTTATTCCTGTAATCACATCCTGCTTTTCACTTATGCATTTCATATAGAAATCTTGCCTATAGTTCCGCACTTCTCATATATAGAAATCATGCCTTCGGTTTTCTGCACTTATGCATATATAGATACCATGTCTTTAAGGTTTTGCACTCATGTAGATACCATGTCTTTAAGGTTCTTCACTTCTGCATGTATAGAAACCATGTCTTTAAGGTTTCGCATTCATATAGATACCATGACTGTAGGCTTCTTCACTTTTGCATCATATAGATAATCTGTCTATAGGATCTCTTAAATTCTGCATTTACATCTATCATTAGGCAAACGGTTCATAGGTTTAAATAACAAATTGCATTCTAGATACCATGCTTATAGGACTCTTGCATTTCTATAAATGTTTTAAAACCAGTCACGCTCAGAAAGCATGTCTATAGGGGTAATCAACTGAATCTGAATCGTCAACAAGCTTAAAAATCAGTAATATCGATACTCAATACCTGCAGAGCTTATGTTTTCTATGATCAGCAAGCCTTCTTTAAAATCAGTATACTTCCGCATTGCTAGATATCATGTCTATAGGTCTCACCTAGGCAAGCCATTAGGTAATTAATTAACTACACCAGTCTTTAATAATTACAACCAGCAGACAGGCCTAATTCGGACTTCTTTTCTGAAAATATGTGATAAACCAGCCATGCCTTAACGTTTAAGTTTAATCAAGACTTAATCAGTATCAGAAAGACATGCTAAAACTATATGTTTCTCTTTGTTTTAAGGAGGTTTTGTTTGAGCCTTACCTGTTTGTGTGCTTCCCCATACTTGTCATATATCTTTTGACTGTCGCCTTAGACTTTTATCCTTTTAAACCACTAAAAGCCAATTCTCCCTCCCCTTTAGGACTAGTAGTCCCTAATACCTCCGGGGCTGATAGGATTGGGACGGGTAATAGCATGCAATGAGTAACGAGACTATTCCGCGATTTGATACCTTAACGGGGTGGGTAAGGGTAGACATGGATATGATGACCACGCGATAACACCACGTGTATAAACGGTTACCGGGTGTTGTGTGGGGTGATCCATGTTATTTGTAAACCTAGGACCCCCTTTCCCTTTACTTGTTTACTTTTTCAGAATTTTAAAAGCTGATTAATTTTCAGTTTCTTTAACTTTTCTTTTACTTCAACTACTCCGCACCAATTATGTAAAAAACTTTTTTTAATTTTCAGTACTGTTTTCTTCCCAAAACTTCCGCCTCTTTCACTTCTTTTTCTGATTACTTGCATCAATTATTTGCAAACCCCTTCCCCTTTACTTGTGTGTCCTTTTTTTTTAGAATTATAAAACTGCCTTCTTCCAAATTTCAGCATTCTTTAAACTTCTTGTACTTCAGTTGTTTGCAACCATTATGTGAAAGCTATCTAGTATTTACAATGCTTGCTTGTTTACTTGTTGTTTGTATTTAAAGTGACAATTGTAGCATGGCCGGGAACCACACTAGTGGATCTTGAGGGGTGCCTAACACCTTCCCCACGAGATAATTTCAAGCCCTTACCCAATCTCTGGTTTTCTAAAATCAAATTCATTCTTAGTGTCCTAATGCACTTAATCATTAGGTGGCGACTCTTCAAAAATTGCAAACCCAATTTCCAAAGGGAAAAGAGTTGTCCGCCCAAATGTCATAAACCCGATTTCGCGAGAAAAAAGGGGCATCGACAATTCCGGTGTTGGGTTTGATTTCGGGTAGCTATTGTGATCAGAAATGTTATTATGGGACTAGGCGTGGTGAGTCACGTTGTGTGGTTGTACCTTGTTGGTGTAGGCATAAGTTGTTGTGGCTGGCTGAGACTGATACTGAGTGTGAATGTAAGAATCAGATCTTTTGGAGATGAACGGAAGGTGAGATTTTTGACTCTAAGGCTTTTGGTATTAGTGGAAGAGGTAAATTAATGTTGAGATGGTGTCGTCAGGATCATATGGATTAGGGTGACGAGGTGTCACCCGGGGGTGTATGTTGGATGTGTGCATTCAGTGAATTGATGACTTTTTCGAGGCGATTCTTGGCGCGTTCGAGGATGAACGTTGGTTTAAGAGGCGGAGGATGTAACGACCCAACCGATTGTTTTGAGAATTTAAGCTCCGTTCAGCGGCATAAGGTCTTGAGCAGCTTCGTATTATGTGTTATGACTTGCGTGCATGGTCGAGTTCAGTTACCGGATGATTCGGAGTCAAATTGGAAGAAGGATTCTTGTTTTGGAAGCTTAAGCGGTAAGAGTTGACCAGGATTTTGAGTTTGTGTGAACAGCTCCGAAGCAGGTTATGGATGAATTCAACAGCTTTGTATGGTGATTTGAGACATAGGCATGCATCCGAATTTGGATTAGGAGGTCCGTAGAGTAATTTGAAGCATCTCGACGAAATTTGGATAAATTGAAGTTTTGGAAGGTTGAAAGGTTTGACCAAGATTTGACTTTGGTGATATCGGGGTCGGATTCCGATTCTGGAAGTTGGAGTAGGTCCATGATGTTGTATATGACTTGTGTGTAAAATTTGGGGTCAATCAGACGTGGTTTGATAGGTTTCGGCATCGGTTGTAGAAATTTGAAGTTTCAAGTTCATTAAGTTTGGATTGGAGGGTGATTAATATTTTTAACGTTGTTTGATGTGATTTGAAGGCTCGACTAAGTTTGTATGGTGTTTTAGGACTCGTTGGTATGTTTGGTTGAGGTCCCGCGGGCCTCAAGTGTCTTTCGGGGTGAGTTTTGAGCGAGTCCGGGCATTTCGGCACTCTGATGTTGTTCTGGACGTTGGAAATGCGGATGCTGAGGCACATTTCTGAGTGCTGTAGCAGATGAAAAAGTGCTGTAGCAGACGAAAACGTGCGGACCGCATAATTTTGTCTGCGGCCGCTCTTCTGGTGGTTCCGCAGGTTCGCTGGTCCGACTTCGGAAGCTTATATCTTTTGATCTACAAAGAATTTGGAGATGATTCAAAAAAGAAAGTTGTAGCCCTTCGTGTCTAGTTTCCAAAAAGTTGTAGACAAAGGTATTGTAAAATTACTGAAGCCTAGTATGCACAAGTTGCAAAAGTGTGGCCGCACAATTTTGAACTGCGGCCGCAGATGCTAGGATGTGCGACCGCACTTGGAATTTGCGGACCGCACATTGAGAGGTCAGATTGGGTAGTATATAACTGAGGTTTAGGGTATTATTTCATTTTTGGACTTTGGGGGCTCGGTTTGAGACGTTTTTTCGTGGATTTTAAAAAAATTCGTCGGTGGTAAGTGATTCTAACTCGGATTTGGTTAATATACATGAATATATCACTGATATCATCATTTAATTAGTACATTGAGATGGAAATTTGGCAAAAATTGTAGAAACTTTATAAACTGTAAATTGGGGATTTGAAGGTCGAGTTGTGATCGGAATTGGCTAATTTTGGTATGGTTGGACTCATGGTTGAATAGGTATTCGGATTTTGTGACTTTTACCCGATTCCGAGACGTGGGACCGAGACCCAACTTTTGTGTTGACTTTTTGACTTTTAACTTATAGCTTAGTATTTTCTTATGGAATTGATTCCTTTAGCTCGTGTTGATTGTATCAAATTGTTTATGGCTAAATTTGGGCAATTCGGAGTCGAAAAATCGTGGAAGAAGCATTCTTACTGATTGATTGAGCTTGGTTCGAGGTAAGTATCTTGCCTAACCTTGCGTGGGCGATTTCCCCTTAGGATTTGAGTTTTCTATGTTGATTGTAGTCCGTGTACGCGAGGTGACGAGTGCGTGCTCGGACTTATTTGTGGAAAGTTGGCCTTTTAGGATTCTTAGGTCCCTATGTTCACGGTTTGTCCTTGATACGATTGAGTTCCTATTTACTAGTTTCACCCTACATGCTTTAGTTAGAATTAATTGCTTTAGGATTCACTCTTGTTGCCTATTTGACCCTTACTTGACTTAACTGAAGATTTTACCGATTCTACTGTCATGCTAACCTTCATAACTGCTTATCCTTATTCATTATTATCTCATCCTATAATTGTTTAGTCTTAATTGAGGTTGCGATTATCTTTCCGCCGCTTATCCTTAATTGAATTGTTGAATATCCTTCGTAATTGCTCAACCTTTAAAGAAGTTAGATATCCTATATTTCAGTTGACTTAGTATTATTTTGAATTATTTGACTCGTGTTAGCTTCCTTGATGTTGAATTGTATATTGTGGGGTCGTTGCTACATATTAGTTTTCCTTTGTTGAGCTGTTCTCTTTACGCCTAGCATTCTTTACTGTGGTTATTCCTTGTGAACGGATTCTACCATTTATTTGTGATTTAAAGTTCTTGAGTTGATTTACTAGCCGTACCTTGTATTATTGTCATTGTTGCTATTGTACTTGTTGTTGTAATGCACGAGGTTTCTATCGTGCTGTAAACTATTATCTCTCTTGGTTGAGTTGCATATTTACTTTGGGTCTACAGAACTGTATTCCGGTAGATCCCCCTGTTCTGCATATTTACTTTGGGACTACGGAACAGTGTTCTGGTAGATCCTCGTGTTCTGCAAACATTCTACGTGTTGTCCATCCTTTTCCTTATGCTTACTAGCTGGTATGAACTATGTTACGACACTTGTACAAGCATACACATAGCCACGAACCCTTATTGGATAAGAGTTTTTCTTGATATTGTTGAGTATAGATGCACGACCTTATTTACTTGCCTTCTATGTGAGAATGGCTCTATTTGGCATGTGAGTCGTCAGTGCGATTATGAGGTGTGATAAGGGCATAGGATGCAAAGTGTTAGGGTTCAGGAACTGAGACCCGTGAGTTGTGATTTTTCCGGGGTTCGGTACCTCGCGGAGCTTGTTGACTAAAATCTAATGTGAAAGAGATCGTAGTTGCTGAGTTTTTACTTGTTCTTGCTGCACCTGTGATTTCGGATTTAAGTTCTGTTTCCGTTCGCTCTTCTGTGTCATTATTATGGTATTCCATCGATACTTGTCGTTTCCTTTCTAATTGCAATTATGGTTTTTTTAATCATATTGTGTAGTCTTTATGTAGAAATCGTACACTGTTGCTTCTATACTTATACTTGTTAAGTTTATTAGACCAGTAGGTTCCTTGACTATTCCTCGTCACTACTCCACCGAGGTTAGTCTTGATACTTATTGGGCACAGTTGTGGTGTGCTCATACTACACTTCTGTATATTTTTTTTTGTACTGATCAAGGTATTTGATCGTTAGTAGCTTTGCGGATTCTTGCTGAGGAGAATCATGGTAAACCTGCTGCTGCGTTCGCAGGCTTTGGAGTCACCTTCCTATTTTGTATTCACACTATTTTTACTTATTTCCAAACAGTTGTACTTAGAAGTTGTAGTATACTCTGTAGAGCTTATGACTTGTACTACCGGTTTTAGGAAATTGTAAATTTTGTAGAGGCTTCAATTTCCAGACTATTAAATTTTAATTATTATTGTTGTTATTCAATACAAGTTAGGCTTACCTAGTCCCTAAGACAAGGTGCCATCACGAACCCCAACATAGGAGAAATTGGGTCATGACAATACTCTACAATGTCTTTCTTCATTCTTCTCCATAGTAGGGCTGCCTCAAGTCCTGGTACATCTTCGCAGAACCCGAATAAATGGAATACCACAAACTATGGGCCTCCTCTAGAATCAACTTACGCAACCCATCAACATTGGGGATACATATTCGGCCCTGCATCCGCAACACCCCATCATCTCCGATAGAAACCTCATCGGCATCACCGTGTTGCACCGTGTCCTTAAGGACAAGCAAGTGGGGATCATCATCTTGACGCTCCGTGATGCGCTCAAACAAAGAAGACTGCAAAACCACACAAGTAAGAACTTGGCTAGGCTCCAAAACATCTAGCCACAAAAGCATGTTGGCCAAAGCCTGAACATCCGATGTTAGTGGCCTCTCCCCAACTTGATATAAGCAAGACTACCCATGCTCTCGGCCTTCCTACTCAAAACATCGGCCATCGCATTAGCCTTCCCAAGATGATAAATAATGGTAATATCATAGTCCTTTAGTAGCTCTAACCACCTCCGTTGGCTCAAGTTCAGGTCCTTTTATTTAAACAAGTGTTGTAGACTCATGTGATCTATGAATACCTCACAAGAGACGCTATAGAGATACTACCTCCAAATCTTCAGTGTGAACAATGGCTGCCAACTGTAAATCATGTACTGGGTAGTTCTTCTCATGGGAATTCAACTGACGAAAACCATAAGCAATCACTCTATGCGACTCAAGTGACGCAAAGCATAAGCAAAGCATAAGCAACTGACTCTTTTTAGCCAATCTCTAGGCCTCACTTTGTAAACATATACAGAGCTTGATAAGATGTCCCTCTAGGCATCTGTAGGTATACTGGAGTTCTTCGCTCGGTACTTTGTTGAACTTACGAATATTGCTATATCTTACTTTATAGACCCGATTATCCATCCGTATGATTTACTGCATCTAGGCAGGTCATACTATACCATAACTCTTACTTCAATTTACTGTTACTGAGGTCTGCTACCAAACTCCAGGTTACTATTTTGCTGCTTATCATATATGTATAAATCTAACTCTTTTGATGCTTCCTCATTATTGTTCATCTTAAGAATGAAGGCCTAATCTCATCTCATACTTTGTAACTCTTATCCCTCCATTGTTGATTCACCTCAATATTGATCTATAATCTAACATTGATAACTTGACCTTTTATGTAACATTGCTGCTAGGGCTCATGTTGCATCGTGGAACATTTGAAGTGATTATCCTGATCCACCTGGGGTGATACCATGCTTCCATAACCGTATTTCATAGCATCTCAATGTGATTCACCTTGCGTAGGTATTTTAATCCTGTACAATTGATGAAATCCCTTTTCTATGACTTAGGGAAACCATTAGCTCTCTTGTTTTCATTGGCTTAATCCCGAGGACTTATCCATTCTCGTGACCTTCTCACTCGCCCTTTCTATTCCTTACTCCTGTCTTCCTAAAACCTTGTCGCTTTACCATACTTTAGCTCGCGACCTACACATATCTATTTATACTACTCGCAACCTTCCTTAAACTTGCTTGCATCATAGATTTCCTTGCGTTATTCTGGAACATCAAGCGAGACATCACATCGTCTCTAACTCTTCTTTACTCTCTTAATTATACTTCTCGATACCTAGAAACCATAGGCTGGAAGATATATCATTTATAGATACTGAATCCCAGCGCTTCTAGCCCTTTATCTGAAGTATAGATTATTCACAACCTTCTGCACCTAAGTATCTCGTACGTTGTTCACCTTTACTTTACTTACCTTAAAATCTCGCATTGCATCTTCTATCTCTTTCGTGACCTCCCTTCCACATAGGTATGATTCAAATCCACAACTTGAAGCTCTATTATAATACTTGCACCTCTGGTGCACACACAATCCGGTAGGAGCTTCACACTGAATTCTTATGAGGCCGGTACTCTTCTAACTGGCTTTATCATAGAGTTGTTATAGAATATGGCGGTTGTACTATCTCTCTTGTACCTCTGATATTAAGAGTGAATCTGTACTGTTATCAATAACGAGGTCTATAATTTTCTAGATCCAATAATCAGAATCTTGATTTACTTGGTTGATGTGACTCTTTAGCTTCCTCTTCCTTCTGATCAGCCTTCATATAAGCTTAAGCTATCTTTCGATCTGCGGCTCATGGTATTAGTTATTACTTTAGCCTTTCATGGACGCTATGGAATATCCATGATACAATCTTCTAACAATTCAATCCTTTGTCTATGGCCTGGACTCACTTCTTTCTTTTAACTTATAGCGGAGTCATCTACGGCTGTACGATTTTCAAATATATGTTGCACGGATAATACTCCAAAATCTTAAGTGCATTCATAATATAACTAACTCTGGGTTATTGATCGAATAATTCCGTTCGTTCCTTCTCAGCTTCCTTTAAACTTAAGCTATTACTTTTCTTGGTCTTTTTGCCTCCTTGTTGCGTGCCTACTTAGCTTATCTTAGTTCCCCCGCATGCCAGAATTTCCATGCAACTCATATGATCTTGAGTATTATTTTGATTTTACTTCCCATTCATTAGCCACGATAGGTGCCACTTTCTTATGGAGTGCATACAATGTTGTTGTGAGACTGTTGTTACATGACCATTTCCTCTTTAGGTCACTATGCTTAGGTTGAGCCTTTTTCCTTATTTCCTCAGCTAGTATTTCATTGTAGTACTTAGGGAGGACCCTCTAACTCTTGTAAAGCTCGAGCTTATTACATCGCATTCTTGATAGAATTTTTTGATGTTTGTACTCACCTATAACTATCCTTAGTTACTTACATCCACACTCATGAGCTCCTACAGTTGCTTCTGAACTGAAGTTTTGACTGTCTTCCCAATGGGACTCTCTTTTATTTCCGTAACACTCATACGATAACTTTAACTACCCCAACTCCTATCTGAATATTTGTCAAGGATCACGATGTCATAACTACGAGGCTGAATTCACTATGTTGGATTTGACTATGTTTATCTTGCATGATCCATTGATTTGTCTATAACCTCCTGTCTAGCCATAACTAGGTTCTTCCTAAATCAACTACTAACTACTCGTTGGCCCATTCTCATATTAATATTCCGCGTAATCTTTCTTGGGTCATTTCCTTTGTCTTAACCTATGTCCCGCACTGGCTCCTTATCTATCAATAACATCTTGGGCAGGAACCCTTACTTCCCCTCCTTGACATCATGTTTGCATAATGTTCTAGACTCGTAGCATATCTGTAGGATTTGAGTAAGTGCAATATAATCCCTTTCTTATTTTTATCGCATTCTTCCTTTACCATTCCATAGTTACTAGAACCACTTTATTCTGACTTAATGCCATATCACTCCATATCCCCCCCCCCCTTTAGGGGAGTACTAAGAGTTGGAGCTAGGACGATCTACCTATAGATGTTTTACCTCTTTATTTTTGTCATCTTTTCACCTCATCGATAATCCTTACTCGCCTTGCAGTAATCCTTCTGTACCAAGGATAACAAAATTCCTTACTCGTGAGGGTGACACTTAGTGTAACTTGCACACACAATGCCTTAAGCTTAACTTTGCTCACATTGCTTGCTTTAGGGAAGCGTCTTCCTGAATGACCTTTCTCTGAATCTCTCATGAATCTTCTTCTGTCGTCCATTCTATTATCGCCGGAATAAAATCTGAAATTCTCATGATGCCGACCGTTATTAAATCACTCATTCCCTAATTCATGTTTAACTTATCTTGTTCATCAGTCCATACTGATTTCTATTACTCTGGGGTCTAACTTTTCCTTCTGGTAATCACGTTAGAGTCACGAACTTATTTATCGAAATGAGGATACGACTTTATGACCCATACTCTTTTGTTGTCACAAGGCCTGTCGCCGCTCATCTTTTTCTTAACTTGACTATAGACTCTGTAATACTGTCATGTTTTTTATCTACCGTTGTCATCCATGTATCATATATTACTCATAATGCTTCATCGACTCTCTTCTTATTTCCCGCTAGAATTTATGTCTATCTCTTTATTTTTAAAACTTCAACAACACATTCTTTTGCTTTTAGCTCCCCTTTGCTCCATTCAGTGGCTCTTCGGGTTTCTTAACATTCTTTCTTTACTAGGGACAAGACCCACAGTAAGGTAATATTCATCCCTTCAAGGATTCTAGTTCTCATCTTTGTAGTACTCATATCTGGCTGTACTATTATAGAGTGCACCATTTGGGTGTCTCACAAGGAGATCTATTAACACATTTGCAATATCCTTTGGAAATGTCAACTAACGCAAACAATCCATCCACCATTTTGGGTTACTCTAACCCTAGTTGGATCCTGATATCCCGTCCTTCTCTTAAACTATATCTGTTAGCTCCCATAGGGCATAACTGAGATGAGTGTGGCCAATTGTACATACCTCATTTACATTTGAAGGTAACTCAAAATGATTATATTTCTCTGCTTGAATTGTAGATAAACTACTAACTAGGTACCTCATACCTTCTTCACCTTGCTTCTTTTACTTATTGAAACTTGTACCTTCTGATTCCTTCATTGCTTTTTACCATAGGGGTGGATAGATTTCCTTACCTTAAGGCTCCTTATCAAGAGGCTTACACATCTTAGTATACATATGATATGCTGAATACCTCATATTTATCCATCATAAGCATGATGCAAAAATTGAGTTCCTCTGACTCAACTCTTTCACAACTATATCTCTTACCAACCGTCTTTCTAGATGTAGGCATTATCGTATTATGAATAAGATAGAGTTTAGGAAATTGAATTCTTACAACTGAGCTCTACCACACGATCTAGAGTAGAAGAAAGAGTGACAGTCCTAAATGCCGTGTAGCCTCCTGCTTATAAGTGTGGAGCACAACACACCCATAAACAAGACTCTACTAGACACGGCTTGTAGACTCTCTAGGACACGCCCGGCAGGTCAAACATCTTGCTTTTCACCCTGAAAGATTCTCTTGAAAATCTTGACTTGCAAGTGGAGAATGACGAGTCTCACCCACTTTTTGGGCCGACTTCGTGATTTTATGCTTGGAAAATGCTCTTGTATCGCTCGGCCCCCTTTCTTTTATCAAGTCAAGCATTAAGATGGCACTATCTGAGGCTCAATATGGTAGGCGGTATCGGTCCCAGTGGGTTGGTTCGAGCCGGGCGAAGCCAGATTATTGGGTACGGACTTGGTTCAGGATTCCTTGGAGAAGGTTAAGGTGATTCAAGATAGAATTCGCACAGCCTAGTCCAGACAGAAGAGTTATGCGAATCGGAAGGTTCAAGATGTTGCATTCATGGTTGGAGAGCGGGTCTTGCTACGAGTTTCACCTATGAAGAGCGTTATGAGGTTCAGAAAGAAGGGCAAGTTGAGCCCAAGGTTCATTGGTCCATTTGAGGTGTTGCAGCGAGTTGGGGAGGTCGCATATGAGCTTTCCTTACCTCCCAGTCTAGCAAGAGTTCATCCGATATTCCATGTTTCTATGCTCCAAAAGTATCACGGTGATCCATCTCATATGTTAGATTTCAGCTCAGTCCAGTTGGACAAAGATCTATCTTATGTTGAGGAGCCAGTGGCTATCTTGGACAGGCAGGTTCGAAAGTTAAGGTCAAAGAACATTTCTTCAGTGAAGGTTCGGTGGAGAGGTCAGCCGGTCAAGGAGGTGACTTGGGAGACCGAGTAGGATATGCGCAGCTGTTATCCTCATCTTTTTACCACTTCAAGTATGTCTCTACGCTCGTTCGAGGACGAACGATTTTTTTAAGTGGGGGAAAATGTAACGACCCTATCGGTCGTTTTGAGAGTTATAGGAGTGTTTTGGGACACTTAGTCCATAAACGGAGGTTTTGTCTTAGGATTTGGACCATAGTCGGAAATATGTTAAGGCAATTTTGGAATGGAGTTTCTTTGGTTCTGTTAGCTTCGTTGGGTGATTTTGGATGTAGGGGCGTGTCCGGATTGTTTTTTGGAGGTCTGTAGCTTATTTAGGCTTGAAATGGCGAAAGTCGAATTTTTGAAGATTTTGATTGGGAGTGGACCTTTTGATATCGTGGTCGGATTCCGATTCCGGAAGTTGCAGTAGGTCCTTAATGTTGAACATGACTTGTTTGCAAAATTTGAAGTCAATCGGATGTGGTTTGATAGGTTTCGGCATCAGTTGTAGAAATTTGAAGTTTCAAGTTCTTTAAGTTAAAATTGGAGGGCGATTCATGATTTTAGCGTTGTTAGATGTGATTTCAGGGCTCGGCTAAGTTCCTATGGTGTTTTAGGATTGGTTGGTATGTTTTGTTGAGGTCCGGAGGGCCTCGGGTGAGTTTCGAATGCTTAACGGATCTTTTTTGGACTTTGGAAGATTGCAGATTTTCTGGTGTTTTTGTTGCAGACGTTTCTTCATCGCGTTCGTGAGAGAGGTCTCGCGTTCGTGTAGGGTATCTGGGAGGCCAGCTGAAGTTATTCTTTGCGTTCGCCAAGATGGAGACGTGTTTGCGAAGGGGTTGTTAGAGCATATCGAACGCGAGATGGTCATCGCGTTCGCGTCAAGAAAGTTGAGCGGCTGGGACACATGGCCTTTTGCCTACGTGTTCGCGTAGGGTTGAGCTGAATGGTCTTTGCGTTCGTGACCAGTGTATCGCATTCGCGATGAAGGGATCCTGGGCCAAAGTAAGTTTTTGCTTCGCGAACGCGAGGGTCCTTCCGCGTTCGTGAAGAAGGAATTAACTGGCAGAATATAACGATTAAAAAATGGTGGTTTGGCCATTTTTATCAAAACATGAGTTTGGGAGCTCGGATTTGGACAAGATTTTGAGGGATTTTCAGAGATATCAATTAGGTAATGATTCTACACTTGATTTTGGTTATATCCCATTAATCTATCATTAATTTTAACATTTAATTTCGGATTTGGGGTGAAAAATTGGGAAAAATGGGAAGAAGTTCTTTAACTAAGATTTTTGGGTTTTGATTGAGATTCTGACATCGAATTTGGATAATTTTGGGACGAGTGAACTCATGAGTGAATGGATGTTCATATTTTGTAACTTTTACCCGATTCCGAGCCATGGCCCGGGGAGACTTTTTAGGGAGATTTTCTAACTTTTTTCCTTAGCTTTGATATCTTTAACTAGATTTGTTTCTTATAGTTATATTTATGATATGTAATTGATTTTGGCTAGATTTGGACCATTCGGAGTTGGATATTCAAGGAAAAGGCATTATTATCGAGTGATTGAGCTTGTTCGAGGTAAGTGTCTTGCCTAACCTTGTGGGGGGGGGGGAGGGGAGAACTACCCTTAGGATTAGGTGTTGTTTTGATATGTAGGCGCCGTGTATGTGAGGTGACGAGTGCGTATACAGGCTATTTGTTGTAAAAAACAATTTTTACTCAGTAATAACTTGTTTCTTTTATTTGAGTTCTATAAGCCTGTGTGATTTTCCTGTTTAGCTTAGAATAGCATGTCTATGTGTCTTAAATGCTTATCTGAACTCTGTGCAGCATGCCTAGTGAATTTTCCTGCTTTTCTCTTGACTGATACTTAGCCTAAACTGTAGGATCTCTATTTTAACTGTTATTTTTATTGTTTGAGCGGCAAATTTATTTTTGGACTACGGAACGGTATTCCGGGAGATCCCCCTACACATTTACTTTGGGACTACGGGACGGTATCACGGAAGATCCCCCTGCATATTTACTATGGGACTACAGAACGGTATTCCGGGAGATCTCCCTGCACATTTATGTTTGGGACTACGAGATGATATCTCGGGAGATCCCGTGTTGTTATTTTGTGTACTGTACTATTATCCTTTCTATGATTTCCTTCCGTTTAAATTCCAATCTTTATTTTACTACGATATTTTTGTTTCGTCTTACTTTATATATATATACCAGTAGGGCCTAACCTGACCTCGTCACTACTCGACCGAGGTTAGGGTAGTCACTTACTGGGTACCGCTGTGGTGTACTCATGCCTCTTATGCACATGTCTTTCGTGTGTAGATTCAGGTACCTCCTACCAGCCTCGAGTTTAGTTGTGCAGTTGCTGTTCTTCAGGAGACTTCAAGCTACATCTGCCCGCGTCCGCAGACCTCGGAATCCACCTCTATCCCCTTATGTAGATTATTCCCTAATTTCTTTAAACACTGATGTATAAAATAATTAGAACTTCTTAGAAGCTTGTGACTTATGGTGTTCTAGGTCTTGGGAGAGTTGTGTATATTCCGAGAGTTGATTATTGTATATGCCAAGCGGCATCTCAAATGCTCATATAAATTATCTATTACTGTTAGTTGTTAACTTTTACGTTTTTCATTTAATTTCCGCAAATGTTAGGCTTAGCTAGTCATAGAGACTAGGTGCCATCACGACAATTCACGGGTGGAGAATTTGGCTCGTGACAGTAAACCAACATTAGATAATCAATAAACAATTTTTACAAATTGAAACAGAGGAATGATAATAATTAACGATTTGGCAAAACAGAAATACAAAAGACAATTCATAATATAAACAACAAAGACATAATTAAAGGGGAATTCAGGGACTGCGAATGTTAGAAGATCTACCCCAAGTCTTCTCAGCAAGTAGATCTGGGAAAAACTTCTCTATGCGCCGCTAGGACCAACATCGGATCTACACAAGAAGTGCAAAAGTGTAGCATGAGTACAACCGACTCTATGTACTCAGTAAGTGTCGAGTCTAACCTTGACAAAATAATGACGAGGCTATGACAAGACACTCATAATAAACTTGTATGTATAATAACAACAGAATATAGAAATATAGATGAAGTAGAAAAACTCGTAGAAACTGGCCCAAAGGTCAACTACTAGTGGGCCCCAGAATAACATGATCTCAAATCTCATATAAAAATACAGAGATAAAACTATACAACTGCAAACAACTACAACACATCAATTCTGTTGTGGTGCACAAACTGATCCCAACACTTAACACAATAATTGTTGCGGCGTGCAATCTGATCCCAACATTTAACGCAATAATTGTTGCGGCGTGCAACCCGACCCCATTATCATATCATGTCATTATCTGTTGTTGTGTACAACATGATCCCAATATCAATTTAATTCAATATTATTGCGGCGTGCAACTCGTTTCTAATTTTAACTCATTAACATAACAACTTAACACCACTGGTTATGAAATCTCAACAAAAAAAGGGAAATGAAATGAGCGAAACATTAAAGAACTACCATCATAAATGGAGAATAGCCAATACCTCGTAATCCCAAACTATGGCAATACACTAATAAATGAATAACTAAATGACTCACATAAACGGAATAACACAATAAAGTGCATCAAGTAATTTATGGACATCAAAAGCAAGTAAAACATGATACAATGAAAATATACAAATAATGCAAGTAGGAACATGTATCAGATAAGCAGATATTGATTGAGAAATGAACAAGTCGAAACAAGTAACAATTAAATAACAGAAAACAAGTAAGAACATATAGAAATCGAAGCATATAACAAGAGATAACATGGAATAAGTGATGACATAAAGGTAATGTCACGACCTAATTTCCCCTCCGTTAGGTTTTGTGACGGCACCTAGTTTTAAGGACTAGGTAAGCCTAATATTTACAGAAGAACAACAATAATAAAAACATCTTAAAATTTTTCAGGAATGAATCCTTTATACAATGAGCATACTCCAAAACCCGGCAGTACAAGTCATAAGCTCTACAGAGTTAGCTACCACTTCTATATAAACTGTTTGTAAATGAGTGAAAATAGTTGAATACAAGTAAGAAGGTGACTCTGAAGCCTGCGAACGCAGCAGCAGGTTTACCTTGAGTCTCCTCATCAATGGTCTGCACAACAACTAATGATCGAAACCTGGATCTGCACAACAAAAATGTGCAAAAGAGTAGCATGAGCACACCACAGCGGTGCCCAGTAAGTATCAAGACTAACCTCAGTGGAGTAGTGACAAGGAACAGTCAAGACACCTACCGGTCTAATAAACTTTACAAATATAAGCATTGGAATAACGGAACATGATGTATACATATAAAGACTACACACTATGGCTAACAATACAACAATCACAGTAACGGAAGAAAAATAACAAGTAATAGCGGAAATACCATAATAATGACATAGAAGAGCGAGCGAAATCACAAACCCAAGATCTAAATAAATACAGCAAGGTAAGCAATAACTCAGAACCTACGACAGTGTCCACATCAATTCTTAGCCAACAGACTCCACGAAATATCGAACCTCAGACAACTTACAGCTCACGGGTCCCAATACCTGAACCCTAACACTTGGCATCCTGTGCCCCCATCACAACTCATGGTCACGCTGATAACTAATTTACTAATTAGAGCTACTCTCACATATATGACAAGTAGACGAGGGTGTACATCTATACTCAGCAATATCAGGAGAACTTCATATCCAATGGGAGTGTTCAACTACGTGTATGCTTGTGCAAGTGCTTTAACATAGTTCCTACCAGCTAATAAGCATAAGGAAAAGAACGGACGGCACGTAAGATGTTTTCTCACAACTTCTACGAGATAAAACTCATACAGGTAAGCATACCACAACACAATATCAAACAACAAGAATGCCCCCAGGCTATCACAAATCATCACAATCAATCCCTTGACATAGCCTACCTTGTCTCGCCACGTGTGCAAATAATAACATAATAAGCGACCGCCTTGTTTCGCCACACGTGCATCATAATGTTCCCACCTTGTCTCGCCACATGTGCAACCCACATATAAGCATATATATGTACATATCCCGCCTTGTCACGCCGCATGTGCAATATGTCAATAGTAGCAATAGCACGTCAGAAACCTCGTGCAACCCCATAACAATAACCGCACGGCAGAAACCTCGTGCATCACAATATCAACAACCACACGGCAGAAACCTCGTGCACCACCACAACAAGTACCACAGCAACAATGACAATATATACAAGAAGACGACAAGTAAATCAATTTGAGAACTTCCGATCACAAGGAGACGGTAAAACTAGCTCACAAGGAATAACCACAATAGAGAATACTAAGCGTAATAAGAACAGCTCAACAGGGGAGAAAATAATGGGAAGCAACGATCCCACAATATGTAGTTCAACAACAAGGAAGCTAACACGAATCAAATAATTCCAAATAAGGAAAAGTCAACTAAATATAGGATACCTAAACTTCGTTTAAGGTTCGGCAAATTACGAAGAATATACAACAATTCCAATTAAGGATGAGCGGCGGGAAGATAATCATAACGTCAATTAAGACTAAACAATTACAGGAGAGATAATAATGGTTTCCAATAAAGACAAGCAGTTATGAAAGATAGCATGACAATAGAAGAGGTAAAAATCTTCAATTATGCAAAATAAGAGTCAAATAGGCAATAAGAATGAATCATAAAGCAATTAAATCCAAATTAAAGCATGTAGAGGTGAAACTAGTAAATGGAAGCTCATTCATATCAAGAACAACTTCATACTCAGCGAATACAAGGACCTAAGAACTCTAAAAGGCCAACTTTCCACAAATAAGTCCGAACACGCACTCGTCACCTCGCGTACACGGACTACAATCAACATAGAAGACTCAAATCCTAAGGGGAAGTCCCCCACACGAGGTTAGGCAAGATACTTACCTCAATCCGGCCAATTCAATACTCAATTTAGATTTTTCTTTACCAATTCATCAACGCTCGGCTCAATCGAGCCAAAAATGACTTGAGTACATCAAACAATGCAAGAGAAAATAATTTCAACTAACAAAACTATGATTCTTATACAATTTGCAAAAAGTCAACTCCCCGAGCCCGCACCTCGAAACCCGACAAAATTTACAAAAACTGAATACCCATTCCGATACGAGTTCACCCATACAAAAATTATCTAATTCCGACACCATTTGGTCCCTCAAATCATCATTTTATATTTTTGAAAGATTTCACAATTTTTCCCAAATTTTCTTTTAGATACTCATGAATTTGATGCTAAATCTAAGATATAATCACAATATATAGTTGAAAATTGATTAGAGACACTTACTCAATAATTTGGTATGAAAATCTTCTCTCAAAATCGCCCACTCTCGGAGTTAGGGTTCAAAGAATATGAAAAATGAGCAAAAACTCGAGTTACACAGCTGAAAACAAGCTGCAGATGTCGCATTTGCGATCCGGGGTTTGCAATTGCGAACCCTCGCAAAAGCGAAGAAAGCCTTCGCAATAGCAAACAAGGAAGGGCTGGAAAAGATCGCATTTGCGACAAAAAGTTCGCAATTGCGGACTAGGCATCGCAATTATGATGGATATGTTCGCAATTGCGACCATACCAGAAGCAGCAGTTTTTCCCGACACAAAAATGAGCATAACTTCCTTATACGATGTCCAAATTCGATGATTCTTTTTTCTATGGCTTCGTAATTACGATACGGATCTAATGGTTCAATAAAAACTGAATTTGGAGCTCATTTGCTTAATGTGGTACCCTTTATTCCCAAAGAAACGACGTTGAAACATGAAATATGAGCGCAATACAACCCGAAACACACCCGAGGCCCCCGGAACCCCCTCTACACACACAAACAAGTCATATAACCTAACACGGACTTGCTCGAGGTCTCTAATCATATCAAACAACGTCGAAATGACGAATCACACCATGAATCGAGCTATGAACTTCCAAATCTTCTAACTTCGAAAACTTGTGCCAAAACCGATCAAATCAACCGGAATGACGCCAAATTTTTCAAACAAGTCCAAAATGACATAGCAGAGTTGTTCCAACTCTCGAAATCACATTCCGACCCCAATATCACAAAAGTCAACTATGGGTCAAACTTCTCCATTTTCCAAACTTCAACCTTTCCAACTTTCGCCGAAATGCCTCAAATTACCCTACGGACCTCCAAATCCGAATCCGGAGGCACGCCTAAGTCCAAAATCACCATACAAAGCTGTTGAGATAACCCAAAACTCATTCTGGGGCTGTTTACTCAAAAGTCCAATTCCAGTCAAATTCTCTCCGTTTAAACTTCCAAAACTAGTTTCCTTCTTCCAATTTGACTCTGAATCATCCGTTAACTGAAGTCAACCATGCACGCAAGTCGATACACATATTATGAAGCTGTTCAAGACCTTACGCTGCCAAACGGAGCTTAAATTCTCAAAACGACCGGCCGGGTCGTTACATCCTCCCCCTCTTAAAACCAACGTTCGTCCTCGAACGTGCCAAGATTCACCTCGAAGTCCTCATGTTGTTGAATGCACACTTCCAACATACACCCGCGAGTGATCCCACATCACCCCAATCCACATAAACCTGACGACATCATCTCAACTGAAATTTAGCCTTTCTATCAATACCAATAAGCCTTAGAGCTAGAATTCTCACCTTCCATCCATTTCCAAAGACCCGATTCTAAATCCATACCCGGTATCAGTCTCAACCAGCTACATCAATTCGTGCCAACACCCATATAGTACAACTTTACAACATGACACATCGCACATAGGCCCGCAGTAACATTGTTGATCACAATATTCGCTCGAAACCAAATTCAGCACCGACCCTAAGCCTTATATTCAATAGGGACCCATTTCAAACCTCCACAAAACTGGCGATGATACAATAACCACAAAAGCCACATAACTAAACACCCGAATCACCAAATCACAGCTAATACCAACAGGTACACACCCCATAAGCTAAAACTCAAGAAGCACAAAACAAAAATGACTGAATATGGAAAGGGAAAACACATAAGGGAACTATTAAACAAGCCCGACAAGCACAAATTTTTCTATCAATACTAATCTACAAAACAATCTAACAAGAAAGAATTAAAGCATATAAAAGAATCACTAGGATATCACAGTGATATAACTCCCACCACGGTACACAGCCCGGTCTCAACACATCAAATCACAAGTAGGATATACATCAAACCAATTGGGGCCTCTCGCTAAATCAATTCTACCACAATTTACAACAAGTGCTGGCTTCCACACTGATGCAGCATAAACATCACGGCTCGTAGCCAAAAATACTCATAAATCACACCAAGCCTACCGAAAAGGACAACAGGAATTTACTACTAGTCTCATAACTCTCAACAATGAATTAAACAGACGATAGACACGGGCTATCACTCATTAATCCTCCTAACAGGGCAACACATAAACGAAGTGCTAATCATGAAACGCGCCCATAAGTGGAGCAACAAATAGGGAAACTCGCCCCGATAAGTAGAACTGCAAGGAGCTACGAATGACGCTCCTCTATAACAAGTCAAAATCATACCTGAAATGACATCATCTGGCGTAGCGGCCTTAAGCCTACTATATGTAGCACATCAACGGGCCGCGCCTCCCCCCCTTGGGCGCCCTCTACTCGCCTGAGTACCTCGCTGTGACACATCGGCCCGAAGTCTGGGACAATCTCTCACCATATGGCTAATATCTCCACACTCGAAGCAACCTCGTTGCTGATGTGGCTGTGGGAACTGTGCGGTACGGGTACTCCGAGACCCATGAACACCTGAATCACTATGCGAAGCCTGAAGCGCGAACTGAACTGGCTGACCCACAAAAGCTTTACCATGTCGCACCCTGCCTCCAAAATAAGGACCAGTAGGTCTCCCTGGTCTACGAGGCCTCCTCGCCTCCCCAAACTCTCTATCTTGATCTCGTCTTCCCTCTCTCTCATGGCCCCGCCTGTCCTCTTTCTCTCTCTCATGGCCTTGCCTGACCTCTCTCTCCTCTCTCTCTCTCTCTCTCTCTCTCTCTCTCTCTCTCTCTCTCTCTCTCTCTCGAGCCAGCATGCCCTCCACTCCTAGCAATACTCACGGTCTACTGATACGAAATATCTATCTCCAACTCCCAGGCCATGCTAGTCCTGATGCTGGGATGGAGTCCCTCAATAAACCGGCGGACCCTCTCCCGAACAGTAGAAACCAAGGTCGGTGCATGTCTGGCCAAATCACTAAATCTGACGGTGTACTCTGATACTGACATAGTGCCCTGGCGCAGCTGCTCAAACTCCGCGCGCCAAGCATCTCGGAGTACGAATTCTCTCAGGAACATCTCTGAAAACTGAACCCATGTAAGTGAAACTAACTCGGCCGGGCTACCCAACTCATATTCCCGCCACCACTGATAAGTCGCTCCCTAAGCTGGAACGTAGTAAAAGCAACCCCACTCGACTCAAAAATACCCATAGCGCGGAGAAGGCGATGGCACTCCTCCAGAAAACCCTATGCACTCTCTGAAGCCAAACCACTAAATGTAGGAGGGTCGTACTTCTTGTACCTCTCAAGCCTAAGCTGCTCTTCTTTAGATGATGTTTCCCTGACTACGGGCTGAGATGGAACCACAGGCTGCGCCACCCTAACGTCTGGAACCTGACCAACATGAACTTGCCGCTCTGGAGTGTGGGCGGGGGGAGCCTGAGTCCCTCCCCCAGTCTGTGAGGTAGCTGGTGCAGCCGGAATCAACCCCGCATGAGCCAAAGTACCAAACATGCTCAGGAACTGTGCTAAGGTCTCCTGAAGTCCGGGGGTAACAGCAGGCGCCTCCGGTACCTGCCCCCCAACTGGAGCTACTGGCGGCTCCTCAACAATTGCTCTGGTAGGTGCTCTAGCTGTGGCACGTACTCCTTATCGGCCTCTATCTCTGCCTCCAGTGACCCCTGCTCTGGGAGCAACTTCATCGGTAACTGCAGCGCGTGTCCTCACCATCTGTGAGAGAATGTAATGATAATAGTTCAGACACCGAGATCAATAAGCTCGCACAATAGGAATTAAAGAAGTGAGATTGTCCTAATAGTTTTGTAGCCTCTCGAAGATAAGTACAGACGTCTCCGTACCGATCCGCAAGACTCTACTAAACTTGCTTATGACTCGTAGCACCTATGAACGTAGAGCTCTATTACCAACTTGTCACGGCCCAATTTCTCCTTTGTTGGGTTTCGTGACGGCACCTAGTTTTAAGGACTGGGTAAGCCTAATATTAATAGAAGAACAACAATAATAAATAACATCTTAAAATTGTTCTGGAATGAATCCTTTATACAATGAGCATATTCCCAAAACCCAGCAGTACAAGTCATAAGCTCTACAGAGTTAGCTACCACTTCTATAAAAACTGTTTGGAATGGAGTGAAAATAGTTGAGTACAAGTAAGAAGGTGACTCCGAAGCCTGCGAACGCAGCAGCAGGTTTACCGTGAGTCTCCTCAGCAATGGTCTGCACAGCTACTAACGGATCGACACCTGGATCTGCACAACAAAAATGTGCAGAAGAGTAGCATGAGCACACCACAGCGGTGCCCAGTAAGTAGCAAGACTAACCTCGGTGGAGTAGTGACGAGGAACAGTCAAGACACCTACCGGTCTAATAAACTGTACAAATATAAGCATAGGAACAACGGAATATGATGTATACATATAAATACTACACACTATGGCTAACAATACAACAATCACGGTAGCGGAAGAAAAACAGCAAGTAACAGCGGAAATACCATAATAATGACATAGAAGAGCGAGCGAAATTTCAAGCCCAAAACCTAAATCACAAATACAGTAAGGTAAGCAATAACTCAGAACCTACGATAGTGTTCACATCAAGTATAAGCCAACTGACTCCATGAAATACCGAACCTCAGACAACTTACAGCTCACGGGTCCCAATACCTGAACCCTAACACTTGGCATCCTGTGGCCCCTTCACAACTCATGGTCACGCTGATAACTCACTTACTAACTAGAGCTACTCTCACATATATGACAAGTAGACGAGGGTGTACATCTATACACACCAATATCAGGAGAACTTCATATCCAACGGGAGTGTTTAACTACGTGTATGCTTGTGCAAGTGCTTTAACATAGTTCCTACCAGCTAATAACCATAAGGAAAAGAACGGACGGCACGTAAGATGTTTACTCACAACACAGTATCAAACAACAAGAATGCCCCCAGGCCATCGTAAATCATCACAAACAATCCCTGACATAGCCCACCTTGTCTCACCACGTGTGCAAATAATAACATAATAAGTGCCCGCCTTGTTTCGCCACACATGCATCATAATGTTCCCACCTTGTCTTGCCACATGCGCAACCCACATATAAGCATATATATATATATATATATATATATATATATATATACATATATACATATCCCGCCTGTCACGCCGCATGTGCAATATGTCAATAGTAGCAATAGCACAGCAGAAACCTCGTGCAACCCCATAACAATAACCGCACGGCAGAAACCTCGTGCATCACAATATCAACAACCGCACGGCAGAAACCTCGTGCACCACCACAACAAGTACCACAGCAACAATGACAATTTATACAAGAACACGATGAGTAAATCAACTCGAGAACTTTCGATCACAAGGAGACGGTAAAACTAGCTCACAAGGAATAACCACCATAGAGAATACTAAGCGTAATAAGAACAACTCAACAAGGGAGAAAATTATGTGACGCAACGATCCTACAATATGTAGTTCAACAACAAGGAAGCTAACACGAATCAAATAATTCCAAATAAGGAAAAGTCAACTAAATATAGGATACCTAAACTTCTTTTAAGGTTCGGCAAATTACGAAGAATATACAACAATTTCAATTAAGGATGAGCAGCGGTCAATTAAGACTAAACAATTACAGGAGAGATAATAAAGGTTTCCAATAAAGACAAACAGTTATGAAAGATAGCATGACAATAGAAGAGGTAAAAATCTTTAATTAAGCAAAATAAGAGTCAAATAGGCAATAAGAATGAATCATAAAGCAATTAATTCCAATTAAAGCATGTAGAGGTGAAACTAGTAAATGGAAGCTCATTCATATCAAGAACAACTTCATACTCAGTGAATACAAGGACCTAAGAACTCTAAAAGGCCAACTTTCCACAAATAAGTCCTAAACATGCACTCGTCACCTTGCGTACACGGACTACAATCAACATAGAAGACTCAAATCCTAAGGCGAAGTCCCCCACACGAGGTTAGGCAAGATACTTACCTTAATCCGGCCAATTCAATACTCAATTTTGCTTTTTCTTTACCAATTCATCAACGCTCGGCTCAATCTAGCCAAAAACAACTTGAATACATCAAACAATGCAAGATAAAACAATTTCAATTAACAAAACTATGATTCTTATACAATTTACAAAAAGTCAACAAAAGTCAACTCCCCGAGCCCGCACCTAGGAACCCGACAAAATTCACAAAAACTGAATACCCATTCTGATATGAGTTCACCCATACGAAAGTTATCTAATTCCCACACCATTTGGTCCCTCAAATCATCATTTTACATTTTTGAAAGATTTTACAATTTTTTCCCAAATTTTCCTTTAGATTCTCATGAATTTGATGTTAAATCTAAGATATAATCACAATATATAGTTGGAAATTGATTAGAGATACTTACCCAATGATTTGGTATGAAAATCTTCTCTCAAAATCGCCCACTCTCAGAGTTAGGGTTCAAAGAATAGGAAAAATGAGAAAAAACTCGAGTTACACAGCTGAAAACTAGCTGCAGATGTCGTATTTGCGATCCAGGGTTCGCAATTGCGAATTCTCGCAAAAGCGAAGAAAGCCTTCGAAATAGCGAACAAGGAAGGGCTGGAAAAGGTCGCATTTTGACAAAAAGTTTGCAATTGCGGACTGGGCATCTCAATTGCGATGGATATGTTCGCAATTGCGACCATACCAGAAGCATCAGTTTTTCCCGACACAAAAATGAGCATAACTTCCTCATACGATGTCCAAATTCGATGATTCTTTTTGCTATGGCTCTGGAATTACGATATGGATCTAATGGCTCAATAAAAACTGAATTTGGAGCTCGTTTACTTAATGTGGTACACTTTATTCCCAAAGAAACGACGTTGAAACATGAAATAAGAGCACAATACAACACGAAACACACCCGAGGCCCCCGGGACCCCGTCTACACACACAAACAAGTCATATAACCTAACACGGACTTGCTCGTGGTCTCAAATCATATCAAACAATGCCGAAACGATGAATCACACCACGAATCGAGCTATGAACTTCTAAATCTTCCAACTTCAAAAACTTGTGCCGAAACCGATCAAATCAACCCGGAATGACGCCATTTTGCAAACAAGTCAAAAATGACATAACGGAACTTTTCCAACTCTCGGAATCGCATTCCGATCCCAATATCACAAAAGTCAACGATGGGTCAAACTTCTCCATTTTCCAAACTTCAACCTTTCTAACTTTCGCCGAAACGCCTCAAATTACCCTACGGACCTCCAAATCCGAATCCGGATGCACGCCTAAGTCCAAAATCACCATACGAAGCTGTTGAGATCACCCAAAACTCATTCCGGGGCCGTTTACTCAAAAGTCCAATTCCGGTCAAATTCTCTCCGTTTAAACTTCCAAAACTAGTTTCCTTCTTCCAATTTGACTCTGAATCATCCGTTAACTGAATTCAACCATGCACGCAAGTCGATACACATATTATGAAGCTGTTCAAGACCTTACGCTATCGAACGGAGCTTAAATTCTCAAAACAACCGACCGGGTCATTACAGGTAAACGGCCTAATACCCCATGCTTTAACCCATGACGATGCATATACGCTCTTCACCTCACATATACGATGTTTTCCAACATAATTCATATAACAATTAGACCAACACGTCCTAATTCTCTCAAGTCAAAGTTAGACACGACATTTATTTCTTTGCGCAACCAACTCAACAACCAACCACGGCTTTTCCTTTCAAACAATCCTCCAAACCAACCAAATCTAGCCAAATATCGTTCAAAGAATTCAAAATAAGTTTTAGAAACTACTCACGAATGAAAAAGGTTCAATCTTTGATGAAATTGTAAAGGTCAACAAACCTCGTGTTCGCTTGGTCAAAGTATGAGATTGGGACAAAAATCTGATTACCCATTCATACCGAGCCCGGTTATGTGATTGTTTAGAAATCTGACCTCAATTTGAGGTCTAAATCTCAATTTTACAAAATTCCTAAATTCTACCTAAATCCCTAAATTCTAACATGAAAATCCTAGATTTGATTTTAAAAACTCATAAAAAGTAATAGAAATTTGAAAGAAAGTGGATTAGAGATGCTTACCAATGATTTTAGGAAGAAAATCGCATCTAAAAGGTTTGTGGTTGAGAAATGGTGTAAAATGAGCTAAGTCCCATTTTATTCCTCTTTTACCCAACTGCAGACATCGTATTTGCGAAGTCTTGTTCATAAATGTCACGTCCACAAATGCATGACTCTGATCGCATTTACGATCATTGTCACCGTGCATGAAATGTCGCAAATGCGACTAAACTTGCATATGCAAATTACTAATCCATCACAAATGCAGCCCCTGCTTCGCATTTGCGAAGACCTCTAGTACAAGACCTGAATCACAAAAGTATACACTCAGAATCGCTGTTCTTCGCATTTGCGAAAACCACTACCCCCAGCTAATAATTTCATTTGCAACTCCAACTTTGCAAAAGCGGGACTCGCAATTGCGAATGTCATAGCTATGGATGTTCAGCCCTTGGCCAATCGATTTGTGAGATTGGATATTTTGAAGCCTAGCCGGGTTCTTGCTTGTGTTGTGGCACAGTCTTCATTGTTGGAGCATATAAAGGCTCGCTAGTTTAATGATCCTCACTTATTAGTGTTGAAAGACACAGTGCAGCGGGGTAGTGTTAAGGAGGTTGTGATTGGATATGATGGTGTTATGCGGCTTTATGGCCGGATTTGTGTACCAAATATTGATGGCTAGAGAGAGTAGATCCTTGAAGAGGCACACAGTTTACATTATTCCATCCACCCAGGTGTCACGAAGATGTACCATGACTTGAAATAGCACTATTTGTGGCGAGTGATGAAGAAAGATATTGTTGCATATGTATCTCGGTGTTTGAATTGTCAACAGGTGAAGTATGAGCATCAAAACCCGGGTGGATTGACTCTCAGGTTGGAGATACCTGAGTGAAAGTGGGAGTGCATCACTATGGGTTTTGTAGTAGGCTTACCACAGACCTTGAGGAAATAAGATGTAGTCTTGGTTATTGTGGACCTGTTGACTAAGCCCGCACACTTTATTCCGGTGATGACTTCCTATTCTTTAGAGTGGTTGGCTCAGATTTATATCTAAGAGATTATCCGCCTGCTCGGCATTCCCATTTTAATTGTTTCTGACCGAGGCACGCAGTTCACATCGCATTTTTGGAGAGTCGTGTAGCATGGGTTAGGCACGCGGGTCGAGCAGATTATATCGTTCCATCCTCAAACGGATGTACAGTCCGAGCGCACTATTAAGATCTTGGAGGACATATTACGTGTATGTGTTATGGAATTTGGAGGTTCATGGAACCAGTTCTTACCTCTAGCAGAATTCACCTAACAACAACAGCTATCAGTCGAGCATCCAGATGGCTCCATAAAAGACCTTATATTGGAGGCGATGGCGTTTGCTGATTGGTTGGTTTGAGCCCGGAGAGGCTAAATTGTTGGGCACTGATTTGGTTCCTGGTGCTATGGAAAAGGTTAAGGTGATTCATGAACGACTTCATACAACTCAGTCCAGGCAGAAGAGTTATGTGGACTGGAAGGTCCGAGATGTAGCTTATACGGTGGGTGAGAAGATTCTTCTCCGAATGTCGCCTATGAAGGGTGTGATGGGTTTGGAAAGAAGGGAAAGTCGAGGTTTATTGGTACGTTTGAGTCTTGGAGAGAGTTGGGGAGGTTGCTTACAGACTTGCATTGCCTCCTAGCCTAGCGGGGGTACATCTAGTATTTCACGTTTCCATGCTTCAGAAGTACTATGAGGACAGCTCTCATGGTTTGGACTTCATCACGGTGCTGCTTGATGAAAATCATACCTATAAGGAAGAGTCGGTGACTATTCTAAACTGATAGATTTGTAAATTGAGATCCAAGAGTTTTCCTTTTGTGCAGTGTAGTAAAGGGGAGGTTAGTTATTAGAGTTTTTGCTTAATATGCTTTTATAAGGTATAAGTACGATTTTCTATATGTATTTTCTTCCTATAAGAATTTTATTTAATTAACTTATACCTTATCTAGTAAAACATATTGTGATACTGTCTATTATATCCTATTCTTGTAAATTTTGGAAAGAATATATCATTCATTGAAGGGTGTTGAAGGGAATTAGGATTTCAACAATAATTAGGGTATAATAACCACAATAACTAATGTAGGAGCTTAATTAGTAGTAAAAGTCGGCCATGCTTGAAATTTTATGTTAGAAGCGGTATACAAAGACTTTTTCAACCAAAATCGTATATAGATCACCCTTTTCTTCTGTAATTTAATTTGTTTCTTACCTATAATTTGCAATACCAGATTTTCCGTGCATATTACATGTTAACAGTTAGATCAGCTTGAGATGGTGCCCTGGTGTGCAACTTAAGCATAGATGAGGAATTTAAATTATGGGACAAGGTATAACAATCTATGTATTTAACGATGCTATAAAATAACTATGAGCGTGCAAACTTGATGTGACGATCCAATAGGTCGTTTTGAGATCTAGCCTTTATTTTCGTGTTTGACCTCTATTAGCTCCATTTGATATTTTATGATTTGCGTGCATGATCCGTGCCGCTTAAAATGGAACTTGAGTTGACTATGGTCAACATTCTCAATAAACGACTCGGATTTATGTTTTGACGCTTCCGGTTGGTTCGTATGATGCTTTTGCCCTTGTATGGAATTTTGGTTGGGGTCGGGTGACCCGAGCGCATTTCGGCGCGTTATGTAAAAAATTGTGAAAATAAGTTTTTAAGTTGAAAATCATGAGTTTTGATGATCAATTCTTGTTATTTGATCTTATTTTGATGATTTGAGATAGCGAGCAAGTTTGTATGATGTTATTACTGGAACCCGAGGGGCTCGGATGAGTTTTGTGTGCAGTATAGAAGAGTTTGAGTCATTAAGCAACTGCTGGTGCAATACCACTTGCTGGTGTTTGATGCAGATCTCGCAATTGCGAGGTTTGGCTTGCATTTGCGATCCTCGCTTTGCGACCAATAGATCGCATTTGCGAGCATGGGCCTGGGTTGGATGACCTTGCATTGGCGAGGAAAATGTTCGCTTTTGCAAAGTGTGGGCAGCCGCTTTTGCGAACATCTTGGTTGCGTTTGACCAATCGTAGCTATTGTCAACTTCGTATTTGTGAAGCATTTGGGCACATTTGCGCTAGGGGACCTTTCGCATTTGGGAACAAAATGTTGCATTTGAGACTTCTGGGCATTTGATGCATTAATCGCATTTGCGATCCGTTTGGCGCTATTGCGAACTAGTGTTCATAAATGCGGCACCTGTAGTAGGGTAAAGGAGGGAAAATATGGGACTTAACTCATTTTACACCATTGCTCAATCCTAAACACTCTATAGGTGATTTTCTTGAGAGCTTTTCTTCTTAAAATTATTAGTAAGCAACTCTAATCCACTTTCTTTCAATTCTCCATTACTTTTCATGAGTTATTTACATCAAATCTAGAATTTTCATGGTAGAAATTAGGAATTTGGGTAAAATTTAGGGATTTTGTAAAATTGAGATTTAGATCTCAAATTGAGGTCAGATTTCGAAACAAACCCCAAAACAAGGCTAGGGGTGAATGGGTAATCAAATTTTTGTCCAGATCTTAGATTTTGACCAAGCTGCCCCAGGATTGACTTTTGTTGACTTTTTCAATTTCAGCAAAGATTGTACTTTTTTTATTCGCGGGTATTTTTTAAAGCTTATTTTTAATTGTTTAAACGATATTTATTTGGTTAGTTTAGAGACTTGTTCGAAGAAAAAAGTCATGATTAATTGTTGAGTTGGTTGCGCAAGGAGGTAAGTATCGTGTCTAACTTTGACTTGTGGGAATTAGGACTTGTTGGTAACTTTATTATGTGAATTATGTGGGAAAATGGTGTATATGCGCCGTCATGGGTTAAAGCATGTGAGTTTTGGCTATTTACTTCCATATCTTCATTTATCCCATGTTATTTCTTGTTACATGCTTTAATTGCTACATGTTCTTACTTGTTATTTATGCCTTGTTATTTATTATTGGGAAAAGGGCCAAATATATCCTTGTACAATGAATAAAAGTTTAAATATATCTTTCGTTATACTTTGGGCCCAAATAAAGCCCTACCGTAATACTATTGGTCCAAATATACCCCTATTATGTTAAGGTGGATCCTACGTGGTGGGCATCCAATCCTACGTGGCACTAATATTTGATAAGGTGGATCCCACATGGCATGCCACCTCAGCGCCCCTAATCCATATATAAAAGACTAAAATTTAAAATGCAATATTTTTCATGGTAGCAGAATGGTGACAATAGTGGTGGAGGGGAATAAAATTTTAGTGGTGAAAAAAAAGGTGAGGGATAAAATGGGTAGGGGCGCTGAGGTGGCAAGCCATGTGGCATCTGCCACATCAAATGTTAATGCCATGTAGGATTGGATGTCCACTTTGGATAAACTTAACGGAAAAGGGGTATATTTGAACCAATAGTATAACGACAGGGATTTATTTGGACTTAAAGTATAACGAAGGGTACATTTAAATTATTTCTGATAGTATAAGGCTATATTTGGCCATTTTCCGTTTATTATTAAATTGCTACTAGTTTCGATTTTTTCATTTCTCACTCAATATCTCCTTACCTGCTACATGTTTGTACTTGCATTAATTGTATATTTTCGTTGTTTCATGTGTTACTTGTTTTTGTTGTCTTTATATTACTTGATGCATTTTATTATATTATTCCGTTTATGGGAGCCATTTAGCTATTACAGTATTAATGTATTGTTAAGGTTTGAGATTGCGAGGTATTATCTATTCTTTGTTTGTACTGTAGTTCCTTAATGTTCAGCTCATTTCATTTTCCTTTTGTGTTGAGATTACGTGACTAGTTGTGTTAAGCTGTTATGTTAATGAGTTGATATTTGTGAGCACCTAATTTTTGACCATATTTTATTTTTTCACTCACTTTTTAGTATTTAAATAGATTTTATGTTTAAACTTAATATTTTAGTTTTATTTCATCTTTTTATAGGTTTTTATTAGATTAAATTAGAAGTACAAAAAGACTTACACTTTTAGATATTAGATGTATTTCATTTGCAAAAGAAAAAAAAATTACAAAAAATATGTTTCTCCTCTAATTTGGTAACACTAATAATGTTATAGCTTTTCTTAGTAGGGTATTATATATATATACTATACTGAAAGCAAGAACCCCAAAAGCGAAAAGTTAAATTAGTTTAATACCCCTCTTATTAACCTAATNAAAGAAAGAACCAATTAAAAATGGTCATTTGTCAAAGATTCCTCCTTATCTCCCCATAACAAACTCACATGCACCTTGCCAACACCTCACTCATTCTCATCCTTTCTCTCCAAGATAGCACATAATGCTTGTACTATATAACACCTAGAAGAATACTCAATAAAGAGGAGAGCAAAAACAGGCGAGCACAAAATTTGGGAGGTGAAGAAAGGGAGCACAAAAAAAATGGGAAAAAAAAAAAGAAAGGGGACGGGGGAATTTGGAAATATGGATATAGACGAGAGAACTCTAAAAAATTCAGAGACTCATTCCTTATTTGCCTTTTAATTTATTTTAAAAGCTAGAAAAAAAAATTTCCAGGTTTCTTTTTTTCCATCTTCACTGATTTCATTTCATATTGTGGGAATTCCTGATTTGAGTTGTGAAGTTGTTCTGGTTTTGCTTTCTGCTGCTGATTCCTGCTTTGGCCTTATCCAATTCCTTTCAGAGATTTATTTTCTTTTGGTTTATTTCTGCTGCTTTAGGTATGTTGATCCTCACTTGTGATTCACTTTAAGTTTATGAATAAATATTTGAATACTCGTGGCTATACTCTGTTTTATATGTCTATTTTGTGTTTGAAATGTCATGGTTTGTTTGTCTTGGTGCCACCTCCAATAGCAATTTCTGTTTTATCCAGCTTTTTTTAATAAAGGTTATGCATGAAACTACTCATGAACAAGCTCATTTGTTACTGTTGATTCACCATGTTGGCAAGAACTTTTAGTTCTCTTATATTTCAAATGTTAGAAAATGCTGAAAATGGATCTAGACTTGATGTTTACCAAGGCTAACTTAAGTGTTTGAATGCTAGTTACTGATTTGTTGATTTCAAGCTTGAGCTATATATTTTCAAAATGATCCGAAATCAGTTCCGATAAATAAATTTACGGACGAATTGTTGCTGAAAATAATGGGAGGAATTTTGTTGAATGGTGATGATTCAAAGGCTTAGTTAGTTGGTTTTTCATAAAAAGTGTCAAATAGTTTGAACAGGAAGAATTCATTTGTTAATAATTTAAGTTTTATTCCTGCTATGTTATAAATGCATGAGTTTTCTGTATGAAATGGGAATCATAAAATTGGTCAGGCTATGAACTTGTTTATTTTGCCATTTTTTGGTTAAGAATATTGATAATCAGTTGAGTTAAGTGCGGCTTTTGTTATCGTTTTTGCATGAGGAATATTGCAAGTGGAATTAAAGGTTAGGCCCTTTAAAATAAGTGGGTCATGGGAATATATTTGAAGGAATTTTTACCTTCTATAGCAAAGGTTAATACCTTATTTATTTTAAATAAATACCATTTAAAAAAATTATATTCTATAAATACCTTTTAAGGTTTATAGCAAAATATTCCCTAAGCAACTAAATACGCTAATCAGTTACAATATTTTCTTTCTCTTTCTACTTTGATACCTCCCATTCTCTTCCCCCATCCCATTAAAATTTCCGATTCTCTTCCTCTTCATACTCCGAATAGCTGCTATTATCTCCAAAAAAGAAAAATCGTTCCAATTTCTTTGCGATTTGTTGGTAGAAGAACACAACTGCAAGTAAGGTTAAATAACTTAACCAAAATTAATGTGTTCCGAACCTCACAATGGGGAAATCGAGAGGAGAACGGCGAGTCTTCTTCTCTTCTTCCGGCGCCATAAGCACGATTTGTGAAGTCCGCTGAAAAGACGATACATATGTCCGTCTCCAAAAAGGCATATAAACAACGGTTCAGAAAAAGTGAATTAAAAATAAGACCAACGAATGATAACAATGGCTGATCTTTAGCTACAAAAATTGGGAAAAATGCTTCTCTTCTACTTTGTGTTTGACCGCCGGAAATTAGGGTTTGTTCTTGAACAAAGACAATGGAGTTTGGGGCTGAGCAACTTGATTTTCTGTTAATATATTTTAATGTATTTTCATGTATTCATTGTCTTTTTTTCATTGTAATTCAATGTATTTCGTTGTATTTCATGTATTTCATTGTATTCACTGTCTTTTTTTTATTGTATTTCAATATATTTCGTTGTATTCTATGTATTTCATTGTATACACTGTCTCGCTATATGCCATTAATGTATTCATATGTTTTTGTTAATTAATATAATTTATGTATTCAGATTTATTATACAATTTCACTGAAGATTGCTATGTTTTTGGTGTATTTTTCGGTTGAGAATCTTTTTTATAACTGAAAATACAAAATTTGTGTGTTATAATTGAGTTTGTTGAGTTATATTAGGAGTCTATTATGTTAATTGATTCACTTTCCGTTTTAAAAACAATGTAATCCCCTATTTAACGTCGTGAATACAGTCGAATACAATCGAATACAATAATCTGTCCAGCTGTAATCCCACATTTCACTCCATGAATACAGTCGAATACACTCGAATACAACAATTGATTAGCTGGACTTCCCTGATTCACGCCTATTTTTGCTACTGTATTCATGAATACAATAGCTTAAATACATCAAATACATCTTATAACCACAGAAAAGGTATCTATAATCCGTAATATAGCAAATGGTATCTATAAATGACTAATTACTACTAAAAGATAGTGCTTTATAAAAATTTTCCTTATTTGAATGAGTTATCTGTTGTGGGCCAATAGGGAATCATTTTGGTTAGGCCCGATTCATTAGAGGTAACAGCTTGTCCACTTCTTTCATGACACTTAGTAATTGGTATATATCAGTCCAAACCGGTAAATTGCATCTGTTCTTTTTTTTTCAGTGACAGAAAATCATTAACAAATCGATAGTAAGCTTTAGGCACATTTTTTAATAATGGCTCATTTATCGTGATTATGTACACGTTCGCGTGACATGGTTACGATTTTCAAAAATAAATATTCGTAGAAAATGCTTTAGGCGCGGCGTAATCTACCATCGTGATTGTGTACACGTTCGCGTGACATAGTTATGATTTCCAAAATTAAATCGAGGTATGCGTTCGCGCAACTTCGGCCAAACTTTTTTAATATCAACAAAGCGTGATTAATTGTGTACAGGTACGCGTGACATGATTCTTGACTCATCGAAAGAAATGAGTACACGTACGTGTGACTCGTTTCAGGTTAATTTCTTAATTTAAAAGCGGTAAGAGGTAAAAATGTACGTAGGTTCTAAAATAGGTAATTAGACCAATTAATTATGCCATGTATAATTATTAAAGCGACCGTGCTAGAACCACGGGATTCGGGAAAGCCTAACACCTTCTCCCGGGTTAACAGAATTTCTTACCCGGTCTTCTGTGTTCACAGACCATAAATAGAGTCAAATTTTCTCGATTTGGGATTTAAGATAACCAGTGAGTTGGGACAACATAAATTATCCCAAGTGGCGACTCCGAAATATTAATTAAATTATCTCATTTCGATTATGTCACTTAATTGGAAAAACTCTCTATCCCCCTTTTCGGAAAAAAGGAGGTGTGACAGCTCTGGCGACTTTGCTGGGGACAAGAACCCAGAATATCTGGTTTAAGGTTCAGAATTCGAGCTTGTTAATATGATTTATGCTTGGCTTTATTGTTTGTTGATATTACTGTATTTGTGGACCTAATGTGCTAATTGCCGCTTATTTACCGCTTTGATATTATTTGAACTGTATTAAACTGTCTTCTTACGCCTCCCTTCTGAGTCTTCTAAAAATATGGTGCACACGTACGCGTGGCCCATTTTTCTGTTGGAAGTCATAACAAATAGAACGAGGCTTGGGTCAGCAACAAGGCCGGGTAGACTTTCGTGCTCCCGCTACGTTGCCCCACCTCAGCTCGAGCTGTTCGCTTGGGTAAACCATGTCTAGAACACAACCCCAGGTTAAACCTAGAATAACATAGCCTCATTCCGGATCCCTAGTAGGAATTTTTGTTTGCAGCACGTGCATTTGACCTTGGGGACTCAACACAGGGTTGGGTCTGTCTAGGACAGGTGTACCCAAAATAACAGACCATCCTGATGCATCTTATGTGCTATGTGTATATTTATTTATTTCGGCTTGCATGTTGACCGGCTAGGAAAAGAAAATCAAGAGAAAAACCAAGAGTGATGTAGGAAGGAAAATTCACCCGGTTCTGAAAACCCCAGTATTTGGAAATGCCTCGAAACTCTGCCAAAATTTTTGGAAAAAAGAAAAGAAAAAGAAAATGAATTTCAAAATAAGTTAATATCATGTTTTTCCGGTTATGTCAAAACTGAACGAACTACGCGGGTCCGATTCTCACCGGATGTGAGATACGTAGGCAAACCTCATCGGTTCCGGCCCAAAATTTTCAGAAAAATCCAAAAATATTTTCCTTTGCTTCTTTCTTTAGAAAGTCTTTCTTTTAGACCCCAATTTTTAAAAAAATCAAAAAATATTTTCTTTTAATTTCTTCTCAAAATCCAAAAATATTTTCATTCACCTTTCAAAAATTGAAAAGAAATTCAAGATTCAAAAATAATTTCTTTTTTCTTTAGAAGTCTTTCTTTCATAAATTTAAAATAAAAGTCCAAAAATGAAAAATATTTCTTTTCTTCTTTAGTAGTTTATCTTTCGAAATTCAAAAAATAAATTGAAATCAAAAAAATATTTTCTTTCTTCTTTATATGTCTTTCTTTCGGAAATTAAAAAAAATCAAATCAAAATCCAAAAAAAAATTTAGTTTGTTTACTTTATTCCTAATCTTTCCGAACTACGCAAGATCTGATTCATGTTCCCACATGATACGTAGGCAACCCACATCAGGTTCGATCATCATAAAAAATATGAAAAAATGAAAAAGAAAAATGAAAAAAAATGATGATAATAATAAGGACCGACTGAGTCCATTCTAACGTGTCATTTATTTTGAATTATGAAGAAAGTTCTAGGTGGTCGGTTTGTGGTAAGCTGACTGACAACACAAAATCCAAAGGAAAAAATAACAACTGACATCGAAGTTGTTGCAAGCAGTCATGAGACTCAGGGTCAGAGGGTTCAACAAGAGTCTACCGTGGTTGAGGAAAATAAAGTACTGAAACAAAAAATGACTGAAATGTATCAAGCATGGAAAAATGGCCAAAGACCGCCCTTATCTATTCCTGGTTTCCCAGAGTTCACACCCATCTCGACTACTACCACTCAGGTCTCATTGTCTGATCAATCCTATCCATCTGGGTTCAGTCTTTATCCCAACTGTGCGGCTACAGTTGGAACTTTTGTTGCGCGCTTCCAAAGTGTGTCATTGACAACCAATCAAATAACCATTACTGTTATGCCTGTCTTCATCATCCCACAGCCGACGGTGGTGCAGACGAAAACTCATGAGTCACAGTTTGCTACCCAGCAAGAATAGTCCCACTCTCCTGAGTACCACTCGTGCCTATTTGATCTTCCTGCAAAGATTGAGAAGCCTGCCTGAAAGATGGCACAGGAAGAAATGACCCAAAGAGTGAAAAGCTTAGAACAACAGTTGAAAAACATGCAAGGGTTGGCAGGTCTGAAGAGTATTGCCTTCAAGGATCTATGTATGTTCCCCGATGTCCACTTGCCACCTAGTTTTCAAGACTCCCAAATTTGAAAAGTATGATGGACATGGAGACCCCATCGCCCACCTGAAAAGGTATTGCAATCAACTAAGAGGTGCGGAAGGAATGGAAGAATTACTGATGGCTTATTTTGGGGAAAGCCTTACGGGAGTAGCCTCCGAATGGTTTATGGATCAAGACACATCTCGCTGGTATGTCTGGGATGACATGGCCCTGGCCTTTGTCAAAAAGTTCCAATATAACATTGACATCTCCTCGGATCGTAATTCCCTTTCAAATCTGAAGAAGAAACCAACTGAAAGTTTTAGGGAATATGCCAGCAAATGGAGAGAACAAGTAGGTAGAGTTAAGCCACCCATGGATGACCACGAGCTAATCACTGTCTTCCTTCAGGCTCAAGAGCCAGATTACTTTCAAAACATGATTTCCGCAGTTGGCAAATCCTTCTCAGAAGCAATCAAAATGGGAGAAATGGTAGAGAATGGCCTTAAGACAGGCAGAATTATAAGTCAAGCAGCTCTCAAAGCTGCAACTCAGGCTGTCCAAATTGAATCAAGTAATTTTGGTGGCACGAGTGGGAAATGTGAAGAAATCATGATGACATCAAGGCCGAGAAGAGGTCCTAGGAGAACATCTCGAAGGTATGAGCAACCTCGTATAGTTTGCGATGATTCTGAGAACTACTACCCACCTTAGAACCCACAATACTCTATTGATCCACCTTAGTGTGTTGCCCGGCCACCAAGACACCCCAGAAGGCGACCGGCACCGCAAAATCTCCACCAGCCTCCCCAAAATTTTCAAGTTCCCTATAACCCATATCCAAGCCAGGGGTATAGAAGGGAACAAAAGTTCAAAGATAATTTTACACCAATAGGAGAGTCCTATGCAAGCTTATTTGAGAAGTTAAAGCATTATGACATGATTGCACCCATTCCTCCAAATCATGTGGACCCACGTGAAAGAAGCTTTGACCCTTCTAAAAGGTGTGAATACCATTCCAATGCCCAAGGGCACAATGTTGAAAGTTGTCGGGATTTGAAAAGAGAAATAGAAAGGATGATCTAGAAAAAACTGATTGTCATCCAAGACACCCAGAATATCACGCAGAATCCTTTACCTGCACATGATGATGCACACTTTGTGGGGATGATGCATGGTGACATGGAGTATGAGAATCCTCTCGGGAACTTGCCGACTGAAATTGGAGAAGGCCATGGTGATTCTAATGAGAAAATTTGTGGCTAAATGTCAAGCTTAGCAATTGAAAAGTCATTCCCTCCTCGCTAGGAAGGAATCTTGGTAGCTTGTTTTGATGTTTTTTCTATTATCTGGGTTATTTTAGGGTTGTGATCCAGATTTTATTTGTTTTATTGAGTTAAACTCTTCTATCCCTTTATTTTGTCTGTGTGAGTCTTGTCTGTTTGTTCTGTTGTTATTTTCAGTGTCTGAGTTATTTCAAGGTTGTAATTCAGATTTTAGGTTGCTTTTCTTATTGTCAAACCCGTCCATCCTTTACTCAATGAAATGCAATTTGTCCTTTTGTGTCATTACATGCTTAGTTCTTTCACCGATAGTTCTAGTGACATGACATGCATGCGGAATTTTTTGCCAGATCTTAGAACATTGATTTAAGCTGGAATTGGATAACTGAGAAAAAGACACTTTTGGGGATGAATAAAGAGTTGAAATACTTTGGAATTAAGGTCGAGTAAAATTCTCCTTCAAATTATTGTGAAGATCGGGCTTGAGGATATTGAATCAATTGAAGCTTGGTCGAAAGTTTGGCATTAATGGAAGGAAAGTGTCTTGTGACCATGACACACCAAGAAGACAGACATGTTCGTCAATGCTGTGATCGCGAAAAGATACTACGTTTGGCGTTCTCAAGGCTGGGAGGACCTTTTTCTGCTATCCAAACACTTTATATCCTTCGCTACCCCTTTTGAGCCTGTGTTATTTTCTTTGACCACCCTCTTTCGGAATTAAGTTTAGAGTCAAGAGTAAAAAAAAATCAAAATGAAAAAAAAAAAGAAAAAGAAAAAGAAAAGAAAAGTCCATGTCCCAAGAGTACAAACTGGGGCAATTCTTAGAAAGTTCAAGTGAAAAAAAATGAAGAAGAAAAGAACTGTCAAAGGTCCATTCCCCCAGAAAATAGAAGCTGGGGCAACTTGTTTTGAAAACAAAAAGAGAAAAAAAGATAGAAGGAAAAAAGGGGAGATACAGAAAGAAAGATGAAGAAATAATAGTTAGGTTAGATGTTTGAACTACGTTTGACCTGATTCCTTCAAAAAAGAGGATACGTAGGCAGCCTCACAATTCGGTCCAAATAAATAAGAGAATAAAAAAAAGAAAAAAGAAAGCAATCCAAAAAATCCCCAGTATCTAAAACTGGGGCAAAGAGTTTATTTAATTTTTGAAAGAGTCGATTCCAACAGTTGTAAGCATACAACCCATCATATTGAGTCTACTTTGAGCCTTCATGGCGTCCTTTCTTCCAATCCTATCCAAAAACCTTCCAAATAAAGAACTCTCGATATGCCTTCAAGAATTCCAAGAGACGCATGAAATGAGCAGCAGTTGTCACACGACATAGAACACTGTCAAGTTGCTCACAAAAGAAAGAAGAAAGGGAAAGAAAAAGAAAAAAAAAAGAAAAATGAGAGAGTTTTACTAGTGAAAACCCTCACGGACACTGTAAGATGACGATAAGCAGAGATGAATAAATGAGAGAGACTTGTTGGTGAAAACCCCCGGGGCACCACTAGTCGAAAGTGAGTGGTGAAGCTGATGCAAAGGATTGGCACGAACAAGCCCGACTTCAAAGGTCATAAAAATGGTAAAAGGGAAGATTGGATCAGTTTGATAGATCAGGCCGTAAAGTCCAAAATGCATGTCATTATTATTAAGGCTAGTTACCGCAAAATAAAAAGAAAAAAGAAAAAAAAAAGAATAGAAAAGCTCTATCTTTTGTTCTTCCCGACATGAGCATTTTTTGTTAATATTGTTTCTTTGCGTCATTGTGTCCTTCACTCTAAGTCAGTCCTTGTCAAAACAAGCAAGAAAAGATTTCAAAATCTGCTACCAGCTTTTCAGTTGCACAAAGTAAATTTGGCCAGCACACTCATCTGTTACAGTCAACATGCCTCGAGGGTTCATGAAAATGGTTCCCCCTCAAAAAGACTCTTGTCAGCCTACTTGGCGCAAGCAAATATAACCGGTGATTCTCTCTGACAGATAATTTTCTAAAAAAGCAGGGAGTCATTCAAGATCAGAAAAGGTCACCTAAGCAAAGATCTCCAGTTTGGATAAGGCTGATTGAGTCACAAATACAAATGGTACCGGGTGTGAAACAATCAGGGTTGATGCAGAGCAAAAGTCTCTTGAAACCGACTCAAGCTGATTGAGCAGAAGCCAAGATGCCCAAGACTCAAGGCCATAAACCGACCACCATTTTTAAAACTGACAAATTTTTCTTTGTGTGAAACAGGAACAAAGCAGTGCAAGGAAAGTGGTTCAGGAAAAAAAAAGGAAAAAAAAAAGAGAAGAAAAGAAAAGAAGAGAAGAGCCGACAAAGGGAAGTTCTACAAATCTTTGCCTTTATTTGTCTTGCTAATGTGCATAAAATGTTGCCATTGCACTCACATTTTTCCTCCTATGATAAAAAGCCCTAGTCCGATGGATTTTCTCCCAATAAAAATCCTAGTCTGATGAATTTTCTCCTAAGATAGAAAACCTAGTCTGATGAATTTTCTCCTAGGATAGAAATCTTAGTTTGATGAATCTTTCTCCTAAGATAACAATAAAAAGGACCTAGTTTGATGAACTTTCTCCTAGGATCAAGGTCTTAGTCTGATGAATTTTTATCCTAAGATAGGAGCCCTAGTCTGATGAACTTTCTCCTAGGATAGAAATCTTAGTCTGATGAATCTTTCTCCTAAGATAACAAAAAAAGGGACCTAGTCTGATGAACTTTCTCCTAGGATCAAAATCTTAGTCTGATAAATTTTTCTCCTAAGACAGAAAAACTAGTCTGATGAACTTTCTCCTAGGATACAAATCCTAGTCCGATGAATCTTTTTCCTAAGATAACAAAAAAAAGGACCTAGTCTAATGAATTTTCTCCTAGGGTCAAGGTCTTTGTCTGATGAATTTTTCTCCTAAGATAGGAGCCCTAGTCTGATGAACTTTCTCCTAGGATAAAAAAATCTTAGTCTGATGAATATTTCTCCTAAGATACCAAAAACAATAAAAGAAAAGAGACCTAGTCTGATGAACTTTCTCCTAGGATAAACAGCCTAGTCTGATGAACTTTCTCCTAGGATAGAAATCTTAGTCTGATGAATCTTTCTCTTAAGATATCGAAAAAAAAAAAGAAAAAGGATCTAGTCTGATGAACTTTCTCCTAGGATCAAAAACTTAATCTGATGAATCTTTCTCCTAAGATAGAAAACCTAGTTTGATGAATTTTCTCCTAGTATAATTTTTTTTTTTAAAAAGGAAGTCTGGATTTGAAAAAAAAAGGTCAATTTTTAGTTTTCTTAGGTTATCAATCTTTAGTTTTCTTGAAATCAGGGGTCCCGCCTGGAGAATAGGGTCAGTTTTTACTTTATTTAAGCTTAGTTTATAGTTTTCTGCAAGCTCAATCTCAAATCTAGGAGCACACTTCCTAGTTTGGATTTTTCGGATTTTATTTCTTTAGGAGACGCACTTCCTAATTTTTGGCTGAAGATTTTACCCCTAGCAGACGCATATCCTAGTCGAGTCTTCAAATTTACTCTCATCATTGCATCCTTCATCAATAACGTAGGTGATTTATAGTTCTACTAACAACTCGCAAATCTTCCTACTGCAAACTGGGGCAGAAATTTTTTTTTTGTTTGTTTGTTTTGCTGTAGTAGCAGGTTGCCCACCTGGAGACGGGGAAATTCATTTCAGAGTTACTTCAAATTTCAAGTCAGTAGCAAGCGCCCACCTGGAGAACGAGGGAAGTCATTTCAGAATTCAATTCAAGTAAGAAGTAACAGCAGCTCGCCTCAAGAATGCGAGTCGATAGTCCGAGATGACCAAAAGAAGAAGTCTCAATCCAGAATAATAAAAAAAAAGTTAATCCAAAATGTAGAAGCAGATGAAAGATGTGAACTGCTCAAGACATGGCTGAAGTCACGAGCACTACATGTCCGGTCTTGATCCGTAGAAGTCGTGGAAGAATAAGCCAGCACCTGCAGCTAGCAAGCATCAAGGTTCAAATTAAAAGTCTACATGAAGAACCATTCAAGACTCAAGATCAAGCTTCAGAAGACTTATAGATAGGAATCTTGTAACTCATAGCTGATAGGATTGTTTAGTTCTTTTTCATTTTGATTTTGATGTAATAACAGGACCACGGACCGAAACCTCGACGGACTCTCACTCGACTCTCTCATCCTCTCCACACACTCCATCACCTCATTCACTTCTTGAACTACACGCGACCTGATTCCCTTATAACCCGGGATATGTAGGTTGTCCAAACTCAGGACTCGGTTGCACCTTTTTCTTTTATTTTCTTCCTCTTTTGAATAACGATATGGTAAAAATTAGTCACACGGCTCACTTTGTCTTTGCCTGAAAACTTTCATGTTTCCAAGCAAAGAGGGGCAGCTGTGAGCACCTAATTTTTTACCATATTTTGTTTTTTCACTCACTTTTTAGTATTTAAATAGATTTTAAGTTTAAACTTAATATTTTAGTTTTATTTCATCTTTTTATAGGTTTTTTATTTGATAAACTAAAACTACAAAAAGACTTACACTTTTAGATATTAGATGTATTTCATTTGCAAAACAAAAGAAAACTTACAAAAAATATGTTTCTCCTCTAATTTGGTAACACTAAATAATGTTATAGCTTTTTTTAGTTGGTTTATATTATATATATATATATATATATATATATATACATATTCACAGCTCACTTTGTCGTTGCCTGAAAACTTTCATGTTTTCAAGCAAAGAGGAGCAACTGTGAGCACCTAATTTTTTACCATATTTTGTTTTTCCACTCACTTTTAGTATTTAAATAGATTTTAGTTTAAACTTAATATTTTAGTTTTATTTCATCTTTTTATAGGTTTTTTATTTGATAAAACAAAAACTACAAAAAGACTTACACTATTAGATATTAGATGTATTTCATTTGCAAAAGAAAAGAAAATTTACAAAAAATATGTTTCTCCTCTAATTTGGTAACACTATATATATATATATATATATATAAAGAAAGAACCAATTAAAAATGGTCATTTATCAAAGATTCCTCCTTATCTCCCCATAACAAACTCACATGCACCTTGCCAACACCTCACTCATTCTCATCCTTTCTCCCCAAGATACCACATAATGCTTGTACTATGTAACACCTAGAAGAATACTCAATAAAGAGGAGAGCAAAAACAGGCGAGCACAAAAATTGGGAGGTGAAGAAAGGGAGAACAAAAAAAATTTGGAAAAAAACAGAAAGGGGACGGGGAAATTTGGAAATATGGATATAGACGAGAGAACACTAAAATATTCAGAGACTCATTCCTTATTTGCCTTCTGATTATTTTTAAAAGCTAGAAAAACAAAAACAAAAAAAAGCTTCCAGGTTTCTTTTTTTCCATCTTCACTGGTTTTATTCCATGTTGTGGGAATTCATGATTTGAGTTGTGAAGTTGTTCTGGTTTTGCTTTCTGCTGCTGATTCCTGCTTTAGCCTTATCCAATTCCTTTCAAAGAATTATTTTTTATTGGTTTATTTCTGCTGCTTTAGGTATGTTGATCCTCACTTGTGATTCACTTTAAGTTTATGAACAAATATTTGAATACTCGATGGCTATACTCTGTTTCATATGTCTATTTTGTGTTTGAAATGTCATGGTTTGTTTGTCTTGGTGCTACCTCTAATAGCAATTTCTATTTTATCCAGTTTCTTTTTTAATAAAGGTTATGCATGAAACTACTCATAAACAAGCTCATTTGTTAATGTTGATTCACCATGTTTGCAAGATCTTTTAGTTCTCTTATATTTCAAATGTTAGAAAATGCTAAGAATGGATCTAGACTTGACGTTTACCAAGGCTAACTTAATTGTTTGAATGCTAGTTACTGATTTGTTGATTTCAAGCTTGAGCTATATATTTTCAAATTGATCCGAAATCAGTTCCGATAAATAAATTTATGGACAAATTGCTGCTGAAAATAATGGGAGGAATTTTGTTGAATGGTGATGATACAAAGGCTTAGTTAATTGTTTTTTCATGAAAACAAATAGTTTGAGCATGAAGAATTCATTTGTTAATAATTTAAATTTTATTCCTGCTATGTTATAAATGCATGAGTTTTCTGTATGAAATGGGAATCATGAAATTGGTCAGGCTACGAACTTGTTTATTTTGCCATTTTCTGGTTAAGAATATTAATAATCAGTTGAGTTAAGTGCGGCTTTTGTTATCGTTTTTGCATGAGGAATATTGCAAGTGGTATTAAAGGTTAGGCCCTTTAAAACAAGTGGGTCAATTCCAAACTATTTACCTTTAATATCCAAGCCCAAACTATTTACTACTCCTACCCATGCGCCCAAAGCTATTTACCCGGTTATTAACTTTGTATAAACTATTCCACAAGAAAGAATATGAATTACAGTGAAACAAAACAAAACCAAGAAATAGCAAAGAAAAAGGTAGTCATGGATGCGGAAGTAGGAACACAACAACCCCAACTAGTTCTTGCACACAAACTATTCCTTTTGACACACCCAGATGTCAATGACATGGATAAAGTTCGCTTCCATGAAGAAGACTTGGACAAACTCTTCCATTTTCCTTATATCCTTCTTCAAAAAGAAATTAGATCTGATTCTCTGAGAAGTTGACCTCTGGCTAGTTTTAATTTAAAATTTTTATTTTGAAGATTTCATGTTTGACTCAAAGTGGGTGTTATTAAATATTGCTTATAGTACCTTCTGGAAGTTCATATTGGAGCTGATTTGAGGTGTTTGAGATCGAAATTTTCAGTTGAAAATCGAAGAAGAACACAGCTACAGTATACCGCTACGGTATACAATATGCTGTAGGAGTATATAGCTATACTGCAATAGTATACTATTATAGTTTACAATATATTGCAACGGTATATTGTAATAATCAAAGAAGAACACAGTTACCTAACAGTATAGCGCTACAGTATACAATATACAATAGGAGTATAGAGTTATACTACAACAGTATACTATTATAGTATACAATATATGGTTATAGTATACTGTAATAATATGCAATATACTATAACAGTATGTTGTAATAGTATACAATATACTATAATAGTATACTTATTACACGTAAAGTCACTTGCCTTTTCCCTTTTAATTTGCTTTAAGCTTTTATCCAGCGTGAGGGGCAAATTGAAAATGCAAAAAAATAAAATAAAATATTATAGTATGATATATAACGTAACGGTAGACTCTTAAATTAGATCCTTTTAGAATTTTTTGAAATATTGACAACTAATATTATTTCAGATTAATAATTGAATTAAATTTTTTTAACTCTTTGCGTACAATTGTATACCCTGTTGGTATAGCTATATACTATACTAGTATCATATGTTAGTTAATATTTTTTGGTTGTATTAGCTACATTTAATTGGTACACAATTTGATTTTTCTTTAGTAATAGTATAAAAAAAAGAATAATAAAAAATAGTAAAAACAGTGAATGAAATTAGATTATGAAGAGAAAAAGAATATAAAAAAAAAGAAGTTAAATGAAATTAGAAAAGGAAAAAAGAAAAAATAAGAAGAAACCGAGAAAAAAGAAAAGGAGAAAAGAAAAAAAAAGAAAAAAAGAAAGAAAAGAAGCATAGTAATAAAAAAAGAATTGGAGAATAAAGAAAAAATTTCTCACAAAAACTACTATGGGTAGGAAATATAATTAGTTTACGAGTAGAAAAACAAATGGGTAGACAAAGGTAAATAGTTTTATTTTTGTGGTAATGTGTCAAAATCCCAATAAATAGTTTCACCTCCTATAGCAAAGGTTGATACCTTATTTATTTTAAATAAATACCCTTTTAAAAAATTATATTCCATAGGTACCTTTTGATTTTTATAGTCAAATATCTATTTATGGTTAACTCCTACCCTTAAGCCATAAAATACTCTTTGTATTATTTTTCTCTCTCATTCTTTCATATTTTTGCCGCTTTCTTCTCCTCTTTTTCTTCCTTGTTATTTCCTTGTACGCCACCAAAAACCTATAAGCTTTCTCCTTCTTCTTGCTTTCTACTTTCAGAAAATCAGAAAAAGCCCCAAATTCAAAAAATGGCATCTTTCGCAGAGGCACCACCGGGGAACGAAGCAGCAGGGGCAAAGATCTTCAAGACCAAGTGTGCTCCAAATTTTGAGAGTTTCGAGTCAGAATCGCGGCCCTCTCGACGAGACGACATTAGGGTTGTTTCAAAGATGACAGAGTTTGGGGCTAAGCAACTTGAAAGAGTTGAGGGTTTTTGCTCGACGGCGGAAATTAGGGTTTGTTCTTGAACAAAGACGACGGAGTTTGGGGCTGAGCAACTTGATTTTCTGTTAATATATTTTAATGTATTTTCAACGTATCACGCTGTATTTTCATGTATTCATTGTCTTTTTTTTTTCATTGTAATTCAATGTATCTCGCTGTATTCCATGTATTTCATTGTATTCACTATCTTTTTTTCATTGTATTTCAGTGTATCCCGTTGTATTCTATGTATTTCATTGTATTCACTGTCACGCTATATGCCATGAATGTATTCATATGTTTTTTTAATTAATATAATTTATGTATTCAGATGTATTATATAATTTTTCTGAAGATTGCTATGTTTTTGGGGTATTTTTCGGTTGAGAATCTTTTTTATAACTGGAAATACAAATTTTGTGTGTTATAATTGAGTTTGTTGAGTTATATTAGGAGTCTATTATGTTAATTGATTCTCTTTCCGTTTAAAACAGTGTAATCCCCTATTTCACGCCGTGAATACGGTCGAATACAGTCGAATACAATAATCTGTCCAGCTGTAATCCTATGTTTCATGCCAAGAATACAGTCGAATACACTGGAATACAACAACTGATTAGCTGGACTTCCCTGATTCACGCCTATTTTTGCTACTGTATTCATGAATACAATAGCTTAAATACATCTAATACATCTTATAATAACAGAAAACGTATCTACAATCCGTAATATAACAAATGATATCTATAGATAGCTAATTACCACTAAAAGATAGTTGTTTATGAAAATTTCTCTTATTTGAATGAATTATCTGTTGTGGGCTAATAAGGAATCATTTTTGTTAGGCCCGATTCATTAGAGGTAACAGCTTGTCCACTTCTTTCATGACAGTTAGTAATTGGTATATATCAGTCCAAACCGGTAAATTGCATCTGTTCTTTTTTTTCAGTGACAGAAAATCATTCACAAATCGATAGTAAGCTTTAGGCATGTTTTTTTTATAATGACTCATTTATCGTGATTATGTACACGTTCGCATAACATGATTACGATTTTAAAAAATGAATATTCGTAGAAAATGCTTTAGGCGCGATGAAATCTACCATCGTGATTGTGTACACGTTCGCGTGACATAATTATGATTTCCAAAGTTAAATCGAAGTATGCTTTCGCGCAACTGCCAAACTTTTATAATATCAACAAAGCGTGATTAATTGTGTACACGTACGCGTGACATGATTCTTGACGCACCGAACGAAAGGAGTACACGCACGCGTGACTCGTTTCAGGTTAATTTCTTAATTTAAAAGCGGTAAGAGGTAAAAAAAATATATGTAGGTTCTAAAATAGGTAATTAGACCAATTAATTAAGCCAGGCATAATTATTAGAGCGACCGTGCTAGAACCACGGAACTCGGGAATGCCTAACACCTTCTCCCGGGTTAACAGAATTCCTTACCCGGTCTTCTGTGTTCGCAGACCATAAATAGAGTAAAATTTACTCGATTTGGGATTTAAGACAACCGGTGAGTTGGGACACCATAAATTATCCCATGTGGCGACTCTGAAATATTAATAAATAATCTCATTTCGATTATGTCACTTTAATTGGAAAAACTCTCTATCCCCCTTTTCGGGAAAAAGGAGGTGTGACAATATTGGGAACAAGTTTCGTGCTGCAATAGTATTGAAATAAATTGATATTAGGATCGGGTTGCACGCTGCAACAGATAATGATATGATATGATATTAGGATCGGATTACACAATGCAATAGTTATTGTGTTAAATGTTGGGATCGGACTGCGCACCGCAACAATTATTGTATTAAGTATTTGGATCGGGTTGCGCGCCGCAATGGAGATTGATGTGTTGTAGTTGTTTGTAGTTGTAGAGTTTTATCTCAATATTGTGATATGAGATTTGAGATCATGTTATTCTGGGGCCCTCTGGTAGTTGACCTTCGGGTCCGTTTATATGAGTTTTCTGCTTTATCTATATTTTTGTACTATATTATTATTATTCGTACATGTTTATTGTGAGTGTCTTGTCATAACCTTGTCACTAATTCGTCAAGATTAGGCTCGGCACTTACAGATTGCATGGCGTCGATTGTACTCATGTTATACTTCTGCACTTCTTGTGTAGATCCGATGCTAGTCCTAGCGGCGCATAGCAGAGACTGCTCGGATTCGACTGCTACCGGAGACTTGAGGTAGAGTTGCTCGACGTTCGTAGTCCCTAAAATCTCCTTCCATCATGTTTACTGTTTATTTAGTTCCAGACAGTTATACTTTATTTCAGACCATATTGTAGTATTCTAGTTTCTCATAAACTTGTGACTACGAATTTCTACGAGTAGTTTAGTACCGCGTTATTTATATAAATACTTTGTTCATTTCTGAGTTTATCAGTTTTTAATTATCATTACTCTGTTATAAATTACTAAAACTGGTTAAGTACCTACTAACGATGTGTCACGACTAGAAATCCCCACCCTCGGGACCGTGATGACGTCTAACATTTCACTTGCTAGGAAAGTCAATGTTAGAATAGTTTAAGCCATTTTTAACAAGTCAAATTTACTGATGCCAATTAAATTGAAATAATTGTAATAGAAATAAAATAAAGTGCGAAGAGTCATAACAACCTAAATATCTAAATACAACCTCGGATCTAGTGTCACAAGTACACGAGCTGCTAGAGTAATACAGATAAAGGTCTAAATGAAAGTAAAGCTATCTAAAAGAAAAATACACAGCTAAGATAAAGTAGAAAGGGACTTCAGGGCTGCGAATGCCGAGCAGTTATACCTGAAGTCTCCATCCAATAGTCAACACGAGCAATCTACTAACTGCCGTTGGGACCGACTCAAAAATCTGCACAAGAAGTGCAGAGGGTAGTATGAGTACAACGAACCCCATGTACTCTGTGAGTGCCGAGCATAACCTCAATGAAGTAGTGACGAGGCTAAGACGGTCACTTACAATAACCTGTACGTGGTATAATAATAATGACAGGAAAGGTAAATACAGGAAAATAAGGCAGTTAACTCATGAAAATAACTCAATCCTCGAAAACCAGTAAAAACCAGAAATACCAATCCTCGGAGTCTCGTATGAAAACACCGGAGCCAACACAACACAAGGAATAAAAAACACTTAGTACAAACACGATCCTCCCTTATTTCACCATATCAATAACAATAATAATAAGTAAAATACGTTGCGGCGCGCAACACGATCCCACAATATAATCGGAGTCAATATCATAATCCTCCCTTATTTCACCATATCAATCCTCCCTTATATCACATGTTGCAGCGTGCAACCCAATCCCACCATATCAATATCAATTCTCCCTAATTCCACCTGTTGCGGCATGCAGCCCGATCAATAAATAAAATTAATAAAGAATTTAACAACTCGAATCACAAGAATTTCTGCGGTTAGTGAAAATGAAAGCAAAACCATAAAAGAATCTCAGACCAAATGGAGAAAAACTACAATTATGTCAAGACCCTAAACCCGGACCCGGTCGTGATCGCGCCTCTCGTGAAGAAAAGGCCAGCAGACACATTCCCAATTTATTTTTAAGAAATTAAGTAATAAAACAAAGCCTTAACATAGTAATAAAATCACAAAATAAGGTAAACAATACAATTGCGGAATAAACATAGCCCGACATCGGGGTGTCACCAGTCATGAGCACCTATCATAACAACTACAAGTCTGAAACGAGTCTACACAACTATTACGTAACTAAAACAGAATGAAATAAGATAGAGGGAGAAGCACTGGGCTGCGAATCGCGGGGCAGCTACCTAGTGAATCTCCGGGATCTGCTGGAAGCTCTCTCACCCCTCGCAGTCAGGACCTGATGCGCCTGAATTTGCACACGGGGTGCAGGGAGTAAAGTGAATACTCCAACTCAGTGAGTAATAACAATAAATGAAGACTGAGCGATACAAAATCACGTTAAACACAACAATATGCTATAAGAGGCAGAGTAAAATTAGTAAAGTACAATTAAACAGTGTAATCTCATAAAGCACCTTGTAAGCAGTTAAACAAGTAAAGGAAAAGCAGCTAGAAAAGGTAAACACATAAGAACTTCCCCCGGGCATAATAACAACAGAATCAGCCCCTACGGCAATAAAATAGAACAATACCAGCCCCTCGGGCATAATAACAACATAATCAGCCCCTCGGGCAATAAAATAGAACAATACCAGCCCCTCGGGCTATATCTCATATCACAATGGGTACTCGCGCTCACTGGGGGGTGTACAGACTCCGGGAGGGGCCCCTTACGGCCCAAGCGCAATAACAAGCCATCTCGTGGCATAACCAATCCGGCCCTCGGCCTCACATAATAAACAAAATTATCACACTGGGTACCCGTGCTCACTGGGGGTGTACAGACTCCTGGAGGGGCCCCTTACGGCCCAAGCGCAATATCAAGCCATCTCGTGGCATAATCACATAGGCTCTCGGCCTCATATCAACAAGCCACCTCGTGGCGTACAAATCTCAGGCCCTCGGCCTCATAATCATAATCAGTGTATCACCGATGCGTCGTGCAGCCCGACCCATAAGTATCCTCACAACACAGGCCCTCGGCCTTACTCAGTCAGAATCTCATAAGCCCCTCAGGCAATAGTAAAACATGATGCTCGGCTCAAATTATCTTTTAAAATATCATTTAAGGGGTTTATAACAGAGTAAACATGGCTGAGTTATGAAAGCAGTAAAATATAGCATGACTGAGTACAAGTATAAAGTCAAAATAGGGAGGAAATGGCAGTGAAAATCCCTTAAGGGTCCAAACAGTTGGCACGAAGCCCAAATATGGCATTTAGCCCAAAACATGATAATATCAGACAATTTGCAATCAAATACGCAGTAAAACAGTCATTCGGGATGGACCAAGTCACAATCCCCAACGGTGCACGACCCCACGCTCGTCATCTAGCGTGTGCTTCACCTCAACATAGCCTAACGCTGTGTAATCCGGGGTTTCATACCTTCAGAACAACATTTAAAATCATTACTCACCTCGATCCGGTCCAAACTCTAGCCCGCGATGCCTTTGCCCTCTTGATGTGACCTCCGGATGCTCCAAATCTAACTAAAATCAGTACATAACCATTAAAATATGCTAAAGGAACAAAGCCAAATCGAAAATATCCAATTTACATCAAAAATCCCGAAATTGCTCAAACCCGACCCCCGGGCCCACATCTCGGAATTCGATAAAATTCACATCAATAGATTCCTTATCTCCCCACGAGTTCATACAGATCAAAAGTTCCAAAATCCGACCACAAATGGCCCCTCAAATCCTCAAGTCTAGCTCTCCAATACCAAGCCCTAGTTTCCCCAATTTTTACCCTTAATCTCCACTGATATCATGATTAACCAACGGAAAAATGATCATAAACTAAAGTAATGAAGCTTAGGGAACTTACCCAACTGATTCACCCCGATTTTCCCTTGAATTCACTGCCCTAGCTCGTTTCCCGTCTTCAAAATGGAGTACATAGCCAAAAATTCGCGAAGGAAACATTATATACTTCTGGCCCAGGGATTCCGCATCTGCGGCCTTGGTACGACTTCTGCGGCACCGCTTTTGCGGTCCAAGAACCGCTTCTGCGGTCTTCACTTAAGCCGCCTCCCGCACCTGCGACCCTATCTCCGCATCTGCGGTCCCGCAGGTGCGGTTCACATACCGTATCTGCGGTTTCACCCCACCAAGCCTTTGGCCGCATCTGCGGCTCTAACTACGTATCTGCGATACCGCACTTGTGGTCCCCTAGCCGCTGGTGCGGTTATGACAGCAATGGGACATCTTCAGCTGCCAAAACCAACTTCCAAACTTTCCGTCAACCACCCGAAATCACCCCGAGGCCCCCGGGACCTCAACCAAAAGCACCAACAAGTCTTGTACTACCATTCAAACTTATACCAACCTGCAAAACACCTCAAACAACATCAAAACAACCAAAACACATCGAATTCAAGCCTAAGGTTCTAAAATCTTCCGAATTCCGCTTTTGATCAAAAAGTATACCAAACCACATCCGAATGACCTGAAATTTTGCACGCACATCCCAAATGACACAACGGAGCTACTGCAACTTCCGAAATTCCATTCCGACCCCTATATCAAAATCTCACCTACCAACCGGAAAACGCCAAAATTCCAATTTCGCCAATTCAAGCCTAAATCTACTACGGACCTCCAAAACATATTCCGATCATGCTCCTAAGTCCCAAATCACCTAACGGAGCTAACCAAATCATAAAAATCCAAATCCGAGTTCAAATACTAAAAAGTTAAGACTGAGTCAAACCTTTCAAATTTAAAGCTTCAAGCTGAGAATCATCCTTCCATATCTATTTCGATTAACCTGAAAACCAATACCGACGATTTATATAAGTCACAATACATAATACGGGGCTAGTCATGCCCGAGAACTGGCGAGCAAAATGCAAAAGCTCAAAACGACCGGTCGGTTCGTTACATCCTCCCCCACTTAAACATACATTCGTCCTCGAACGTGCCCAGAGTTGTTCCGAAAACCATCAAGTCGCTGTGTAACCTTACCATGCACATACCCGAGGGTGATCCCACATCACCCTATCTCATATAGGTTCGATAACACAATGTAACTGAAATTTCACAATCCAACCTAGCCTATAAACCTTAGAACCACATTTCCACTTCTGAAATCATCTATAAGATCAGAATATCACATCTATACTTTGAATAAGTCCGAACAAGATGTAACAAACCATACCTGCAGCCTCAGATGCAATTACATGATATACCACATAGCTCAACTCTCGTAGCGATAACTTCTAATCATAGCAGTTGCTCAGAACAACCGAATATCGATAATAAACCTCTTATCAAATAAAGCCTCATTCCAACACTTCCGTATACTGCTAATGATAAATGAAACACGTAGAAAGTCATAACCATTCCTCAGATCAACCATTCGTGAAGCCACTTCTCCTTTGACAAGGACCATAGTAAACTTCTAAGCCAAATCCCGAGATTATCCTTCCAACATGCTGAAGCTGAATCCGTCTGTATTCATTCTAGATTAAGGATCTCATGTAATCCAACACAACTACTCTAGTACCATGACATATCAATACAATCTAAAGCCACAACTCGTTCAATCCGCGCACCAACAAGCAACAATCCGAACATACTCAAATCATGAAAAAAATTTCTCAAATGAGAGAGCTGTACCGCAAGCTCGCCAGCACCACCACAACACAATGCTGAGAACCCATCACACATTGTAGAAACAGAACACACGAATCCAACTCGAAGGATCATATCTCCACATAACTTCGCTGAAATGCGCGACCCTATCCAAACGCTGGTCCACATGAAATACTTCAAGTCACTATGCTCAAAATCAACAACCACGCGCAATTTGATGCCTAGAACCAAAGCAAATCATCCTAACCACGGCGAAGCAATTGACATAACATTACACAACCCGAAAGGACACAACCGATACGCCATCTGCCGAGCAATACCCAATACTCTTCCCGTTCAAATTCCATTGAAAGACCCCAATAAAACTGCACCACATGTGCCTATAACCAACAAATTCTAATGCCTCGCAACACAGAAAAAGTAACTCATAGATCACCTCAGAACACTAATAGCTCAAAAACAACTGAATCAATACACCCCTGACCAATAGCAACTCGAAGTTAACAAAGCCATCTCGATACAGAGCACACATCCGTATAGGTCTACTAATGAACCCCGTACCACTCTATCCGTGGCATTCCCGACATAGCCAACTTCGCCGCCTTAGCGCAATAGTCCAGAATACACGACACAGATACCACCAGTCTATACCCAACATCACCTCCAAAACCTAACATACCAGCAACAAAGATCCAGTCGGGTCTCCAAACCCCAATAGTTACCACATAAAACCGATATACGTGGTCCACAACCACGACCTAACCTATCCATGAGAACTCCCAGTCTCCAAATCCATACAGCACGCGAATCACCATCTAAATACACAACACACCTCTAACACCCAATCCCTCACGAGGTACTCCAAAAATTCTTCTGTACCACCAAGCAAACTCGAATATCAGCCATCGATCCAACAAGAGAGTGCCGCAATACTAATGAGGTATCATTAACTCAATCACTTTGTCCTTTTTCTGAAACATATACCCTCATCAAGCCACATCAATTAATAATATCATTTCCCTAATCTTCTGCACTGTCCATGCCACCTACGAATTTGTGACCCTTCCTCTCAGAACTGAGCCGTGACCTTACTCATGCAGATCTCAATACTACACAACATATCGCACATACCATATCATCCTAGGATATACATGAGAACTTCATACCCCTTCTGGGCCATAAGCAGCTACGTACTCAACTAGCCAAGAACTTTCCATTGATCCCATCTAGAAGAAAATCACTACACATCCCATGCTCCTCACACTCGCAGAAAATACGCATCTCTAACCGTGGTAGAAACCATGAAGAACTCTCTGCATTCCATTTGCACAAAAGCAATTCTTCTTATTCTTATTCTTTCTTAGTTGAAGTTCCTATATTGGTTTTTTCTTTCTCTAAACTCAGGACTGAATCCTTCTAAATCAACCAAGCTACGCAGGTCACTAAAACCCAAGAGAATTCCGCAAAATACCTGTAGAAACTCATTACCTCGTACGTATCCAAAGAACTAATCATATCCTTACCATGCCGATACGGCCTACTACCAAGCTATCCCATCTATCCAAGTTTCTTTCTGATTAACCTTCAACTTGATACTTCTTCTTGCTATAACACCGCAGTTCCTCAACCCAGACTCACCACACGAGATCCAAAAATAAAACCACACTGTCTAAGGCTCATAAGCCGCTGGATACTCTCCTAAATATTTCCCAATCACACCACATTCAAAATACCTACCCTGAAGGGACTTCCTGCAAATCCGAAGCCATTGCCTTCCTAGTACTGATATATAGAATCCCATAATTGATATAGAAATGACACAAGTCTTGAAACCCTCCAATGCAAACCTCAGTTCTAGCCGAATTATAAACTTGAAAATCTCCAATTATTACATGTAAAATCTTGAACTCACTAGGACCATTCTCGAGAGTCATCCACTCTACTCAAACCTCAATTAAACTGATCAAATGAACGAACAACCTGTGCCTCAATAGCACTCCGACACCGCAGTATGTAACCTCGCCTTAATGCAACCAAGCAACTTCCTGCTCTATGCACCGCACTCCCTTTACCAATAACCACTCAAGACATTTCGTGATTCTCATACACCTATGAAGCATGACATAACCTTTATTGAAATTTCCTTTACTCGATCCATCCCTGGTCTCAACCTCCGTAAACCATAACTGATTCACCCGAACGCCTCAAACTTAAACCAACATAGCACATAACCGTGCAAGCAGCTAATCAATAGCAGACTCCCCCACTTGGCTCAAATCCATAGATCAAAACACACAATAACTCATAATATATACACTATATTACTGTCATAATACCATAGTGAGATTAAACTCAATCCTTCATAAGCTCGTACAGCAAAGACCATCTAGTACCTCAAATCTTCTGCAAATCTCGCATTCACCCTCGCAGTAGTCAAGCCCACTCTCTTAAGCGACCTAAATTCAAATTGCAGCGCATACATTTTGCTGGTAAAAGAGACATTCCAAAAAACCACATAAGGATCACACCACATTCAGAACACTCCGTAGGAGATAACCCACCTGCTTCGCCTCAAACTGACATTTCTTTATACCCTTCCACAGTCATAATCATTACGAAGTAACTTACTCTTCCTGAGTCTGAACTCATATCTCAACGTGAAATCCACTTCACTCCCATAACTAGAAAACATGAGAAGTTTCTCCACCCACCCGTAACTCGGGGCTATACATCAAATCACAATGGAAATCAAGCACCGGATAGTTCTTACTACCCCCAAGCAGACCTTTCTCGTCTCATCCAATTCATATGAACACATCTCGCAGTCACCTCATACTCATCACGTAACTGTCTAGTCATCACTTCCTTGATAGGGACACTATCGAACATATAACTCCAGAAACACGTGCTAACACAATCAACACCTCGGTGCTCAAGCTATAGGCAAAACCCGGCCTCAAGTCTTCCAGACTGGCCCAACATCAATACACAGAGATCACATCTCGCCCCTCGATCAGGGAATTACAAGCCATCGATGCACATCTGGTACTGAGTGCTCATGCACGCATACGAATGCGTGGAAGGAATTAAAAGAGTTACATTTCCAGGTGAACCAAGGACGCACGATAAGAATTTCAAGAATATGAAGTTTTTCCTAAAGGTTCTACAGCCTCCCGAGGATAAGTACAGACGTCTCCATACCGATCCGCGAGACTCTACTAAACCTGCTCATGATTCGTGAAACTTATGTAACCTAGGCTCTGGTACCAACTTGTCACGACCCTAAACCCAGACCCGGTCGTGATGGCGCCTCTCGTGAAGACAAGGCCAGCTGACACATTCCCAATTTATTTTTAAGCAATTAAGTAATAAAACCAAGTCTTAACATAGTAATAATGTCCCAAAATAAGGTAAACAATACAGTTGCAGAATAGACATAGCCCGACATCGGGGTGTCACCAGTCATGAGCATCTATCATAACAACTACAAGTCTAAAACGAGTCTACACAACTATTACGTAACTAAAACAGAAGGAAATAAGATAGAGGGGGAAGCACTAGGCTGCGAATCGCCGGGCAGCTAACTAGTGAATCTTCGGGATCTGCTGGAAGCTCTCTCACCCCTCGCAAGCAGGACCTGATACGTCTGAATCTGCAGACGGGGTGCAGGGAGTAAAGTGAGTACTCCAACTCAGTGAGTAATAACAATAAATGAAGACTGAGCTATACAAAATCACGTTAAACACAACAATATGCTATAAGAGGCAGAGTAAAATCAGTAAAGTACAATTAAATAGTGTAATCTCATAAAGCACCTTGTAAGCAGTTAAACAAGTAAAGGAAAAGCAGCTAGAAAAGGTAAACACGTAAGAATCGCCCCTCGGGCATAATAACAACAGAATCAGCCCCTCGGGCAATAACATAGAACAGTACTAACCATTTGGGCATAATAACAACAGAATAAGCCCCTGGGCAATAACATAGAACAATACCAACCCCTCGGGCTATATCTCATATCACAATCGGTACCTGCGCTCACTGGGGGTGTACAGACTCCGGGAGGGGCCCCTTACGGCCCAAGCGCAATATCAAGCCATCTCGTGGCATAATCACATAGGCTCTCGGCCTCATATCAACAAGCCACCTCGCCGTACAAATCTCAAGCCCTCGGCCTCATAATCATAATCACTGTATGACCGATGCGGCATGCAACCCGAACCATAAGTATCCTAACAACATAGGCCCTCGGCGTTACTCAGTCAGAATCTCATAAGCCCCTCGCAACAGTAAAACATGATGCTCAGCTCAAATTATCTTTTAAAATATCATTTAAGGTGTTTAAAACAGAGTAAACATGGCTGAGTTATGAAAGCAGTAAAATATAGCATGAATGAGTACAAGTATAAAGTCAAAATAGTGAGGAAATGGCAGTGAAAATCCCCTAAGGGTTCAAACAGTTGGCACAAAGCCCAAAATATGGCATTTAGCCCAAAACATGATAATATTAGACAATTTGCAATCAAATACACAGTAAAACAGTCATTCGGGATGGACCAAGTCACAATCCCCAATGGTGCACGACCCCACGCTCGTCATCTAGTGTGTGCGTCACCTCAACATAGCCTAACGTTGTGTAATCCGGGGTTTCATACCCTCAGGACAACATTTAAAATCATTACTCACCTCGATCCGGTCCAAACTCTAGCCTGCGATGCCTTTGCCCTCTCGAAGTGACCTCCGAATGCTCCAAATCTAACCAAAACCAATACATAACCATTAAAATATGCTAAAGGAACAAAGCCAAATCGAAAATATCCAATTTACATAAAAAATCCCGAAATTGCTCAAACCCGACCCCCGGGCCCACGTCTCAGAATTCGATAAAATTTACATCAATAGATTCCTCATCTCCCCACGAGTTCATACATATCAAAAGTTCCAAAATCTGACCACAAATGGCCCCTCAAATCCTCAAGTCTAGGTCTCCAATACCAAGCCCTAGTTTCCCCAATTTTTACCCTTAATCTCCATTGATATCATGATTAACCAACGGAAAAATGATCATAAACTCAAGTAATGAAGCTTAGGGATCTTACCCAACTGATTCACCTCGATTTTCCCTTGAACTCATGCCCTAGCTCGTTTCCCGTCTTCAAAATGGAGTACTTAGCCAAAAATTCGCGAAGGAAACATTATATAATTCTGGCCCAGGGGTTCCGCATCTGCGGCCCTGGTACCGCTTCTGCGTCACCGCTTTTGCGGTCCATGAACCGCTTCTGCGGTCTTCACTTAAGCCGCCTCCCGCACCTGCGACCCTATCTCCGCATCTGCGGTCGCGCAGGTGCGGTTCACATACCGCATCTACGGTTTCACCTCACCAAGCCTTTGGCCGCATTCTCTCCTGAGTACTTATCTGAATAGCAGAGGCAATCAAGCCACAGGTGCGGTTATGACAGTAACGGGACATCTTCAGCTGCCAAAACCAACTTCCAAACTTTCCGTCAACCACCTGAAATCACCCCGAGGCCCCCGGGACCTCAACCAAAAGCACCAACAAGTCTTGTACTACCATTCAAACTTATACCAACCTTCAAAACACCTCAAACAACATCAAAACAACCAAAACACATCGAATTCAAGCCCAAGGTTCTAAAATCTTCCAAATTCCGCTTTTGATCAAAAAATATACCAAACCACATCCGAATGACCTAAAATTTGCACGCACATCCCAAATGACACAACGGAGCTACTACAACTTCTGGAATTCCATTCCGACCCCTATATCAAAATCTCACCTACCAACCGGAAAACGCCAAAATTCCAATTTCGCCAATTCAAGCCTAAATCTACTACGGACCTCCAAAACACATTCTAATCACGCTCCTAAGTCCCAAATCACGTAACGGAGCTAACCAAATCATAAAAATCCAAATCCGAGTTCAAATACTAAAAAGTCAAGACTTAGTCAAACCTTTCAAATTTAAAGCTTCAAGTTGAGAATCATCCTTCCATATCTATTCCGATTAACCTGAAAACCAAAACGACCATTTACATAAGTCACAATACATAATACGGGGCTAGTCATGCCCGACAACTGGCGAGAATAATAAATGACACTACACAGTAGCAATTAACCATGGAAGCATGGAAGAAATTAACATTTTTAATGCGAGAATAATAAATGACAAGTAGCAAGTTAAGGCATAGGAAGAAATTAAGGCATGTAACTGTCAAGGCATGGAATAAGGTAATTAATAAAATATGGGTAGACATGGAAAGAAGTAATTGACGGCGTATATACACTCGTCACCTCACATATATGACACTACACATGAAATTCACATAGCACCCAACTCGAGGGTTCCTATTATTTCACATCAAGGTTAAACCCAACACTTACTTCACTCCAATCAACTCAAGATTCAAACACGGCCTTGCCTTTCGAACAAGCTTCCAAACCAACCAAATATAGAAAATTATTAACAAAATGATTCAAAATAAGCCTTAGAAACTACCAACGAATCAAAGAGGTTCAATTTAGATAATTATTAAAAAAGTCAACCCCAGGTTCTCTTGGTCAAAACCCAAGATTAGGACCAAAACCCGATTATCCATTCAACCCTCCGAGCCCCTTTATGTAATTTATTTTGAAATCTGACCTCAATTCGAGGTCTAAATCCTAAATTTACAAAAATTCCTAATTCTAACCAAATCCCTAATTTCTACCATGAAAATTCTAGATTTGATGTTGAAAACTTATGAAATATAATGGGTAATTGAAAAGAAGTAGATTAACGTCACTTACCCAACGAATTTAGGAAGAAATGATCTTGGAAAAATTGCCTCTAGGGTGTTTAGGGTTGAGAGTTTAAAAGAAATGTTCTAATTCCCATTTTCCCTCTTTTACCCAGCTGCAGTTATCATAATTGCGACATAAAGTTCGCAATTGCGATAACCGTTCGCAAATGCGAAGAATCACTGAGCTTGTTGTCATCGCAAATGCGACAATTTGTTCGCAATTCCAAACACCCCGCCTCCACAATTTTGCACTTTTACTTCGCAAATGCGAAGCCTTCTTTATCACTGCTGAGTCGCAGTTGCTACTGTTTGATTGCAAATGGGTTCACTGTTAAGTCCGCAAATGCAAACTTTTCCTCGCAATTGCGAGTCCAGCCAGCCAACCCATGCTCACAAATGCAAAGTATCCTTCACAAAATCGAAGCTCGCATTTGCGATCCAGACCTCGCAAATGCGAGATCTACAGTCCAGCACCAGATAAAAACTTCCACTAGCTATTATTCTAGGTCAAAAATCACTTCGAAGCCTATCCGAAACTCACCCGAGCCCCTGAGGTTCAAAACTAAACATACACACAAGTGTAATAACATCATACGAACTCGCCCGCACGATCAAAACACCAAAATAACAGCTAGAACTATGAATCGAACACCAAAACAAATGAAATTTTCAAAGAACGTTAAGAACTTTCAATTTTCAACCGGACGTCCGAATCACGTCAAATCAACTTCGTTTTGCACAAAAATTCGCAGACAAGTCATAAATACTGTAATTAACTTATACCAAGTTCCGGAACCAAAATCCAAACCCTGTAGCAACAGAGTTAAACTACGAGCAAACTTAGAATTTCTTTAAACCTTTAAACTTCTAGTTTTCAATAATTGGCGATAATCCAAGCTAGGGACTTCCAAATTAGATTTCGGGCAGACGCCCAAGTCCCAAATCATGATATGGACCCTCCAAAATCGTCAAAATATTGATCCGGGTCCGTTTTCTCAAAACGTCGATCGAAGTCAACTCAAATGAGTTTTAAGGCACGATTTTGCATTTTTATCAATTTTCTAATTAAAAGCTTCCGAAAAAAAGGACACGGACTACGCATGCAAATCGAGAAAGGCTGAACGGATCTATTCGAGATCTCGGAACATAGAATGAAGGGTAAAACTATAAATAACCTACCGGGTCCTCACACGTTAGCTCTCCTAGAAAGTGGATTTCAGGCGTCATCACGACCCCACGGTTGGAATTTCGGATTGTGACACGGCCCTCTCTGATAAGGAAGGAAACGAAATAATCTCAATTTTACGACAAAGCCGACCCGATGGCTGTTCTCCACTAACTACAAGCACCTACATCTCTAGACGCCAGTCCCAACCTTAGTATGACTAAAAGATAAAGAACATACATTTATTTTGACTCTCGCTATTGGCATTTAGCTTTGACCAATACTTTATTCTCCACTGAAATAGATACATCAAGTTAATTTTGTAGCGAAATTCATGTGAACAAGGAAAATATATTACCTCAAGAAAGGCCACAATTCTTGGTTGTGGTTGATAAAGCCTATTATTATGTCATGGCCCAAATATCTCTCCAAAAGATGTCGTGACGGCACCTTGTCTCTACGACTAGGTAAGCCTAACAATTTACGGAATAACAGAAATGAAAACAAAATTTACCAACTAGACTGCAACAAATAACTATATCATGATAAAATGTCACTCGGCATGTTCAAATAAACTAGCACTCGAGTATACACAGTATTCCCAAAACCCGGTAGTCATAAGTCACAAGCTATAGAAGAAAAACTAAGTATCTCTATACACCTGAGTCTGAGAAAAGTACAGAAAGTAAACAACATAGGAGGGAATAGAGGGGGACTCCGAGGTCTGCGGACGCAGGCAGATAGACCTTGAAGTCTCCACAATCTCAGTGCTCACTAATAACGAGGCTGACAAGAAGTACCTAGATCTACACACAAAATATGTGCAGAAGAGTAGCATGTGTACACCACAATGATACCTAGTAAGTGCCAAGCCTAACCTCGATCGAGTAGTGACGAGATCAGGTCATGGCCCTACTGGTAGATAATAAATAAGGCAGAGGAATATAGAAATGTAATAAGAGACTAGAAATTTAACAAAGAGAAAACCACAAATAAAAAATAGTAGCACAACACACAGGGATAAATAGCAGGGGTGCTTCCGAGATATCGTCTCGTAGTCCCCAAAGTAAATGCTCAACAGGGGATCTCCCGAGATATCCTCTCGCAGTCCCAAAAGTAAATATGCAAGGAGATCTCCCCAGATACCGCCTCGTAGTCCCAAAAGTAAACACACTGCTCTAAACCGATGAATACAATAATTAACAGCAAGAATTCTACAATTTAGACTGTTACAAATCAAGGAAAAATAGGAAATCAGCCAAACCTGCTGTACAAATTTTGAATAAACATTTAATACATGTAAACATGCGATATTAGGCTAAATAGGATAACTACACATGCTGGTACAACTCAATTAAGATGTAACAGGTTACCACTCAGTAAAAAAAACTAGATTTTTCGACAACTAGCCCATGTACGCACTCTTCACCTCGCGTACACGGTGCTCACATATCACAGAAGTATCACAAACAGTACCAAATCCTAAGGGAATTTCCCTCACACAAGGTTAGGCAAGCCCCTTACCTCGAACAAAGCTCAATCAATCAATAAGGATGTCCTTTCCTAGAGTTTCCGATTCAGAATGGCCCAAATCTAGCCAAAAGCAATTACACACCATAAATATAACTATAAGAAACTAATCTAATTAATGAAATCAATGCTTAAGCAAGAAATTAGAAAATCGTCCTAAGAATCGACCCGGGCCCACATCTCGAAATCGGGTAAAAGTCACAAAATACGAACATCCATTCACCCATGAGTTCACTCGTACCAAAATTACTCAAATCCGATATCAAAATCCCAATCAAAACTCAAAAATTTGGTTGAAGAACTTTCCAACTTTTTCCCCAAATTTCTCAACCCAAATCTTTAATTAAATGATTAAATCAACTATAGATTAGTAGAATACAACCATAAATGAGTTAAGAATCATTACCCAATAGCTTCATCTGAAAATCCTCCAAATTATCGCCAAAATCCGAGCTCTCAAAGTCCCAAGGTGAAAATGAGATCAAACTCGTAATTTCCCCTTTTCTGCCCAGTGATCTCGCACCTGCGGACCCTCAGTCCCACCTGCGACGCCGGACCTGCGGAATTTCCATCGCAGGTGCAGAATTGATTTAAGACACCTGGATCCGCTTCCGCACCTGCGTGTGCGCACCTGCGGACAATTGTCCACTTCTGCGATATCCTCACCAGCTCGACTACTGCTTCTGCGATCACTTCTCCATAGGAGCAGCTCTACTTCTATGGTCCAATTGTCTCACCTGCGACCACTCTCTACCCAGACGAGGGACGCATCTCCGAGCTACTTTCCGTACGTGAGTGTCCGAACCTGTAGTCAACCTCTCCGCAGGTGCGATGACACCAGAAGTTGAAGAACTTCAGCAATTCACACAAGTCTAAAATGAATACGAAAATGATCCGAAACTTACCCGAAGACCCCGGGACCTCAACCAAATATACCAGCAAGTCCTAAAACACCATACGAACTTAGTCAAGCCTCAAATCACATCAAACAACAACAAAAACAAGCATCACATTCCAATTCAACCTTAATGAACTTTGAAACTTCGAACTTCTACAACCGATGTCGAAGCCTATCAAATCACGTCCGATTGCCCTCAAATTTTACATACAAGTCATATTCGACATTACGGACCTACTCGAAATTCCGGAATCGAAATCAGACCCCGATATCAAAAAGTCCACTCCCGGTCAAACTTCCCCAAAATTCAACTTTCGCAATTTCAAGCCTAATTCAGCTATAGAACTCCAATTCACAATCCAGACACGCTCCTAAGTCCAAAATCACCCAACGGAGCTAAAGAACCGACGAAACTCCATTCCGGAGTCGTCTTCACACAGTTCTAACTACGGTCAAAATCCTAGAACTTAACCTTCCGTTTTAGGGACTCAGTGTCCCAAATCACTCCGAAACGAAAAACAGAACCTCCCTACAAGTTACGTAAGCAGAAAAAGATATGGGGAAAGCAGTAAATAGGGGGCCGGAGCTAATATTCCCAAAACGACTGGCCGGGTCGTTACATAATAAACACTGCAATTACAGCAAAGAATTAATAAAACAACAATATTGTATCACGATACAATATCAAATTAATATTACAAATAAATACATGCGGTTGAAATCACAAGTATGATTTGATAAATTCACCAATTAAAGCCCAATATCCCTTAAATCCTTCCGATCCGTAGCAGAATGATATTGGATGGCACATACTTGAATGGATATTGTTTAATTAGCGGGTCTTGTTCATATGTATTAAAGGTGAAGCAGTTGATTTATATTCAAATTGCGACTCATTCAAGAAAAATTGCTTTATGAACACTGATTCTTCAATCACATTCTGTTATGGATTAAAGTTGTACAATATATAATATATCGGCAAACTTTATTCTCCTTTATAGATGCATGAAATTAATCTTTGAAAGAGGAATGTGATCATATGATGAAGAAAATAAATTACCTCAAGAAAGATTGATATTCCCAGAGTCTAATGGTTGATAAAGCATGTTATTAAACGATATAATTAAGGGACGAAACCAAAACATTAATAGAAGAATAATTGTAATGTAAAACGCTCCACCAAATTAAATTTAAAGAATAAATGCCTACGACAGAAAATTAAAACACAAGCATGATTCATACAATAAAACATCATTAGTATACCCTAAATCGTCTTATCCATCCCTTGATAATGATACTTAACAAAAGAATAATATTTTATCGCTTGGCACCTACCTGAATGAACGCATTGTGTAATTGTGAGAATTTGTACTATGCGAATTTAGTTTTATAAGATGTAAGTATAGTGATTCTGATTTGGATGTGAATTCTACAATTTGACATGGACTCTACTAATGATTTATTTCTAAATTTTTGTACTTTAATATTGTAGAGATATATAATCCATAAAGGACAAATAAGTCTATCAATATTTCAAGGATAATTTTATTGTTCAACATTTAGTAAAATATTCATGCTTTTACAATAATAATTATAATATATATATATATATATATATATATATATATATATATGTGTGTGGGGGGGGGTTTTGCTAACCCACTACATAGTTGTAGTAGGTTAGCATTGTANTATATATAAAATTAATTTGATTTGTGGTTTTAAAGATCCGTGAATAGATTCAATACCAATTAATAATCAAGAAATATGAAGTAGAAATGAAAGAGACAAATGAATCAAACCAATGTTGCTTGACAGCGGTGACCTCGAGCTTAGCGACCTCAAGGTAGACTTAGAACAACAAGAACGATTAAGTAAGAAAAGTAAAGTAAGAACAGTAAAGCTAAAGGACAATGCTGATGAACAATAGATAAAAGCAGAGAGTATATTCTTTTCTCAGTGATTATATATGATGTTACAGATGATTGGGGTCCCCTTTATATAATAGGGGAACCCTAAATAAGGAATGTTTTTATTTACAGTAGGGAGTATTCTTGATACACCTGTCTAACCGCCTAGTACGGAATCATACTATCCTACTCCAGGATTTGCGCCATGATTTTGGGGACGTGGCAGGAATCTAGCTCATTATGGTACAAATCCTCAACGGTACAATTTCGGGATCGAGCATACTCGGCCTCGGTGTACGTCGTGCTTCAGTCTTCGGGCATTGCACTCTGTCCTCGAGCTCGGATCTGATCCCTTGAGCTCGAACTCGATCTTGCCCGAACTCGGGCTCAAAAATGACCCCTCGAGCCCATAGATCGGAGGCATACGATTTTGGCCGTATATAATATATATATATATATATATATATATATATATATATATATATATATATATATATATGTGTGTGTGTGTGTGTGTGTGTGTATAATTTATGATATGAAAATTTAATATATTTTACACTTTCTCATATTTTATGTTTTGTTATATGTAAAAGTTAAACTTTTAAAAACTGACTCCTAGTGTTTCATGCAAAACCTATTGATCCCACCAATGATTCTCTACAACGTGTTGGGTGTCATGCCCCAATCTCGTGGAGCGCAACCGTCGCTCAACCGAATGAACCCGGTCAAGCAAGCCTATTAGACACTTTCTGCCCAACTCACTTATAACCGAGAGAAGATGTACTTTCATTAATATAGACAATAGGAGGTCATATATATATGCACATTACTAAGTCATTTCATTGGTTACATCACAGTTAAGTTCCCAAAATACATATACTTTAAGATCTAGTGGAACATATGTCCAAAACACAGTAGGTAGTCCGTTGACCTTCCCAATACTCCTGTACAACCCACACAATGTCTACAGAGCCTCTAAGTAGATACAAAAGGAAGTGCTATGTAAGTGCCGGCAACAAGGCCCCGGCTATACCTCAAAATGTGGAAATCATATAAGCAAAAGATGCATCACATGGCCCCAGGATGAAATGGGGCTTACCAAGACTGCTGGGAAGGTAAAGGCAAAGCACCGCTAGCTGCGATCAACACTGTCGGCTATAGAACCACCTACATCCGATAAAAGATGTAGCGCCCCCGAGAAAAGGGGCGTTAGTACTGTCGAATATTACTAGTATATAAAGCTAAAACACCATTTAATTGAATGAACAATTAATCATAGAGGAAACAGTCATGATGAACAACAAGAGCTTTCAAACAAATACGAAAAACATCAAGTAAGGATTGCAAAGTCTCCGGTTAAAATTTCCATCTTATTAAGTTAATCTCAGTGCCATGTGCCACAATCCACAATACCACCGTGTTCCTATACGGAGTCCGATCACGGCCCGATCGGCTAGGCCATCTCTTTCAGAGACGTCAACCAAATCCACAATTCCAAATCAATCATTTCCAGCACAGTCATGTGTGCGGCATGGCGTCTGATGACGGCCCGATCGGCTAGGCCGTCTCCCTTGAGACATCAACCAAATCCATCATTCCATATTTCAATACATTGGCACGAGTTGCTTTACTTATTAAGTCATTCTTGGCACTTGGCCGCATTTCATAATTCAAGTTTCTCTTTTTACATATTCGATAACATTATCACCAACAACAATAAGTCCTATCAGGTAAGGCATTTTCACACACTAGGGAAATGCTTGAAAATTCTAAGCACATAGAGGCTTTTCATATAAATTGGCACAACAATCTTTATTCAATTTTTTTGACATGAATTCTTAACTTTTCTCAAAACATATTCCACATTTGTAAACATATTCACAAAGGAAACTATGGCAAATAAGCATTTAGTATAAGTATGGCCCACATATCATTCCACATGACACATTTGGGATAAGAAATTCTAGTATGATCAATTTGGGTACTTACACCGATTTCACGAACACTAGGGAATTTCGATTCCAAGAAGAAGGAGGTTGTCACGACCCAAAATCCACTAAGGGTCGTGATGGCGCCGGACACCACTATCAGGCAAGCCAACCAAATTACTCAATTAAATTCCCGTTTTAAATGTTTCTGAAATCTCTTCTTTTATACGTTTAAACTATACATAGTAAATTTCACTGAATAAGAAATAAAATATTTAACAACTTTTAAAATTTTGAATAAACCCATAGACATCCCCAGAACCCGGTGTCACAAGTGCATGAGCTATTTCTAAGAAACAATACAATACCACATCCGACCGGAATACAAATTGGACAAAAAATAAATACAATATACTGAAGGAGACTATACTAACTGCGGGTCGCCTCGAGTAATTCAGCTCACCTAGCCTCCGTATCAACCATGCGGCTACGCCCATTAGGCCACTATAGACGCATGTGCCTGTGCAAAAAAAATGCACGGAAGTGTAGTATGAGTACGAAAACAACGTGTACCCAATGGGTATCCCGTCTAATCTCGAAGAAGTAGAGACGAGAGGTCGACTTCGATACTTACTAGTGGTCCAATAATAAGATTATTAATGCGATGCGCGGATTTATTAGCAACAGTAAGTTCAGATAAGTCACGAAATAGGTAAAAGTTCCTCTTTATAAAAATCTCCGAATTCGTAATCCATTAATTGACAATTATCTCAAGTCGGGGGAGCAGATATTAAAATCAATAAATCTCAAGGCAAGCAATACAAGTATGCGCAACTCATGCAGATGTCGTACGGCCCAATTCAACATAAATATAAAATGTGCACTGCCGAGGGTCGAACGGCGCGAACCATAGATGCATCTATTACCCCGCTCGCGAACCATGCATGCGACACGGTCAAATTTAAATAACAATCATCTTGCTCGCGAACCTTACATGCGACGCAGGTACACATAGAAATACATGCTCCAACGACAAATTAAGAATTTATCGGGGAACATTTATCCAAATAAAAGCCAATTCTCTTTTTAACGATTTAAGAAAATGAAGTTTAATCCTTTTAGAAATTCATTTACCAATTCGACATGATTTAGGAAATTCAAATGTAAACAACATTACAATTATTCCAAGTATAGCATGCTTTTGGGTCCTAGACTACCCGGACAATAACATAATAGTAGCTACACACGGACTCTCATCACCTCGTGCGTACGTAGCCCCCACAAATAGGAGCACATAACCAATTATTTTACCTATGGGGACAATTCCTTCTTACGAGGTTAGAAAGGAGACTCACCTCGCTCCGAAATTTCCATAACCGGCTTCCAAGCCCTTCCAACGACTACAATTGATGCATAACGCCCCAAAACTATTCAAATAACGGGCAAACCAATAAAAATTCACTCTAATACTTGTAACAATTCAAAATATATAAGTTCCCAACTCCGCTCGAAAAGTTGACCAAAATGCCCTCGGGCCCACGTGCCCGGATTCCGAAATTTCTCGAAGATAAATTCTACCCATAGCTTTACTAAGTAAAATATACAATTTGCTCAAATTTTCATGCTCAAATTCAGGGTAAAAGTCTAAAATTCCAAGTTCTAGGTCTTCCCCAAAAATCCCAAATTTATACTAATATTATGTCTAAATCCATGTAAGATCACATATTTAACTCAAAAATAGGAAGAAATCACTTACCTAGTGTTGCTTGGTGAAAATCCCTCCTTGAGCTCTCCAAAATAGTCCAAGCCAAATGAAAGAAATGGGCTGAAACTCGTGTTTAAAACAATCTGCCCAGGCTTCATCGAGTTGTACCTTACGCTGTGCAGGTTGTACATACTATTACCATTTTCCCCTGCTGTACACCTTTTATTAAAACGCCCATAACTCCTTGTGAAAATATCCAAATGACAAACGATTTGAAGATTTAGAAACTAGATTCAAAGATCTTTCATTTGATAGGTTGTACACCATATAACTCTTTATATATTTCGAGATATGAGCTTCTAAAGTCGGCTCTATGCATCAGAAAATTCTGTCGAAACTGCTCCATCAGCCATTTTCAATCGATTATAACTTTCTGATATAATGTCCGAATCATGAATGGTTTAACTTTTTGGAAACTAGAATGCAAGGGCAACAACTTTTATGTTTCACAAATTTTCAGATTCCTTATAGATTTCGAGATATAAGCTTCCAAAATAGCCTCCTCGATTGCACCATTGCTGTCCAAAACAGCAGTTGCAGCAGATTTTCAGCAGCTTTAAAGTTCCGAAATCGATCCGTTAGCCTTCCGAAATCCACCCGAGACCCTCGGGACTTCAACCAATTATACCAACATGTCCCAAAATACAATACGAACTTAGCCGAGGCTTTAAATCACATCAAACAACGTCAAAATCATGAATCGTACTTCAATCCAAACTTTATGAACTTTGAAATTTGAAACTTCTACATTCGATGCCGAAATCCGTCAAATCACGTCCGACTGACCTCAAATTTTGCACACAAGTCATATTCGACATTACGGACCTGCTCCAACTTTCGGAATTGGAATCCGACCCCGATATCAAAAAATCAAACTCTCGGTCAAACTTCTCAAAAACTTTCAAATTTCTATCTTCAGCCAAATGACTTCAAAATGACCTACGGACCTCCGAATTCACTTCCGATCACGCTCCCAACTCCAGAATCACCATACGGAGCTATTCCCAGACTCGGAATCCCAAACGGACATTGATAACCTTGAAATGCACTTCAACCCAAACTTATAAAATTCCTCCAAAATGCTAACTTCCACAATAGGCGCCAAAACATTCCCGGGTCTTCCAAAACCTGATCCGGACATACGCCCAAGTCTGAAACCATCATACGAACCTGCTGGAACCTTCGAATCCCGATTCCGAGGTTGTTTACTCAAAAATCCAATCTTAGTCAATTCTTTCAACTTAAAGCTTCCGAAATAAGAATTCTCTTTTCAAATCGACTCTAAACTTCCCGAAATTCAATTCCGACCACGCGTACAAGTCATAATACCTGAAGTGAAGCTGCTCATGGCCTCAAATTGCTGAACGATGCGCTAGAGCTCAAAAGGACCGGTCGGGTCGTTACATTCTCTCCCACTTAGACATACGTTTGTCCTCGAACGTGCTAAGAGCTGCGCTGGGGTTGTCCGAAATCACTGTTTAACACTTCGAGCACCTACCCGTGCTACCACAAATCAGCTGAACACCCTAGCTCGTTATATTTGAAGATATCCTTTTTTACTTAAGCAAATAAGCCTTAGAGCCCAATTCCAACATCCGAAATTCTCTGCCAGGCCTGCTCTAACGTACGCCCACCGTACCAAATAACTACACGCAGCACCAAAACATGACTGCATACCTTAGCTGAATTCACAACTTGCACCCCTTTACTCACAGGACCACAATAATATTCTCTGATCAAATTAATCGAAATTCCACGAATCTGATGCTCCCATTGCACCTCATGACCTACATAGGTCTTGCTCTAATTCTTGCAATATTGCCATGACGGAAGAGATGTGTAGAAATTCATAACCGGCTGCCGAATCAACAAATCATTGGGGCCATACCCCCGATAAGAACCATCACCTCATTCTGAACCAAATAATGGTCTTAGCTCCTTAATATACTTAATCTAGTCAGATTGCACCGATCCCAAATCCAATGATCTCGTCTCACCCAGTACGAGCTGCTCAGGCAATAAGCCACCCCGGACATGATTGAAACTCTCATATGATGCCACAATGTGCCAATAGGCTACCAATTCGAATGCGATACAAAAGGAAAATGAACCCTGAAAAGGAAATACAATTACCCCGCTCGCGAATCATACATGCGACGCGGGCACATAGCTAATATGAGTTTTCCTCAGAAAAATAGGAAACAAAACACATAAGACAGATATAGGGAACTGTACTTAACATCACAGTATTGCGACGCGCAATCCGATCCAAACAACATACCCATGGCAGCGTGCCACCCGATCCACACATAGAATTCACATAAGGAGATACATACCAAGCTAAATTGCTTATTACAACAAAAATACCGAATATTGGTCACAAGCATGCTATGTGCTTAATACCATCCTTGGGGAGACATATAGCGCCATAATCTAACAACTCAAGCACAACTGGGGTGCGATATATGTTCTGAAGCTAAAGAGCCATCCTGCTCACATATCACCCTCGCTACGCGGAACCTCAATACATAAGAAAATTATCGAGCCGTTCACAACTCACACGGCACAATATAGCATTACATGAAATAGCCAACGACGATCACCCCATGTTTAAATACTTCTCCATAAGGAGCGCTATGCTGAAATGAACACATTCGGCCTGATATAAGGCCCATATTCACATTTAAATCCATCCACAGACCTCAAAACAACGTGCACCCAATGAGTATCCCGTCTAATCTCGAAGAAGTAGAGACGAGAGGTCGACTTCAACACTTACTAGTGGTCCAATAATAATATTATTAATGCGATGAATCGCGGATTTATTAGCAACGGTAAGTTCAGATAAGTCACGAAATAGGTAAAAGTTCCTCTTTATAAAAATCTCCGTATTCGTAATCCATTAATTGACAATTATCTCAAGTCGGGGGAGCAGATATCAATATCAATAAATCTCAAGGCAAGCAATACAAGCATGCGCAACTCATGCCGAGGTCGTACGGCCCGATCCAACATAAATATAAAATGTGCACTGCCGAGGGTCGAACGGCGCGAACCATAGATGCATCTATTACCCCGCTCGCGAACCATGCATGCGACGCGGTGAAATTTAAATAAACAATCATCCTGCTCGCGAACCTTACATGCGACGCAGGTACACATAGAAATACATGCTCCAACGGCAAATTAAGAATTTATCGGGGAACATTTATCCAAATAAAAGCCAATTCTCTTTTTAACGATTTAAGATAATGAAGTTTAATCCTATTAGAAATTCATTTACCAATTCGACAGGATTTAGGCAATTCAACTGTAAACAACATTACAATTATTCCAAGTACAACATGCTTTTGGGTCCTAGACTACCCGGACAATAACATAATAGTAGCTACGCACGGACTCTCGTCACCTCGTGCGTACGTAGCCCCCACAAATAGGAGCACATAACCAATTATTTTATCTATGGGGACAATTCCCTCTTACAAGGTTAGAAATGAGACTCACCTCGCTCCGAAATTTTCATAACCGGCTTCCAAGCCCTTCCAACGATCCCAATTGATGCATAACGCCCCAAAACTATTCAAATAACATGCAAACCAATAAAAATTCACTCTAATACTTGTAACAATTCAAATTATGTAAGTTCCCAACTCCGCTCGAAAAGTTGATCAAAATGCCCTCGGGCACACGTGCCCGGATTCCAAAATTTCTCGTAGATAAATTCTACCCATAGCTTTACTAAGTCAAACATACAATTTGCTCAAATTTTCATGCTTAAATTCAGGGTAAAAGTCTAAAATTCCAAGTTCTAGGTCTTCCCCAAAAATCCCAAATTTATACTAATTTTCCATGTCTAAATCCATGTAAGATCACATATTTAACTCAAAAATAAGAAGAAATCACTTATCTAGTGTTGCTTGGTGAAAATCCCTCCTTGAGCTCTCCAAAATAGTCCAAGCCAAATGAAAGAAATGGGCTAAAACTCGTGTTTAAAATAATCTGCCCAGCCTTCATCGAGTCGTACCTTACGCTGTGCAGGTTGTACATACTATTACCATTTTTTCCTGCTGTACACCTTTTATTAAAATACCCATAACTCCTTGTGGAAATATCCAAATGATAAACGGTTTGAAAATTTAGAAACTAGACTCGAAGATCTTTCATTTGATAGGTTGTACACCATATAAAGCTTTATATATTCCGAGATATGAGCTTCTAAAGTCGGCTCCATGCATCAGAAAATTCTATCGAAACTGCTCCAACAGCCATTTTCAATCGATCATAACTTTCTGATAAAATGTCCAAATCATGAATGGTTTAACTTTATGGAAACTAGAATGCAAGAGCAACAACTTTTATGTTTCGCAAATTTTTAGATTCCTTATAGAATTCGAGATATAAGCTTCCAAAGTAGCCTTCTCGATTGCACCATTGCTGTCCAAAACAGCAGTTGCAGCAGATTTTCAGCAGCTTTAAAGTTCCGAAATCGATCCGTTAGCCTTCCGAAATCCACCCGAGACCCTCGGGACTTCAACCAATTATACCAAAATGTCCCAAAATACAATACGAACTTAGCCGAGGCTTTAAATCACATCAGACAACGTCAAAATCATGAATCGTATTTCAATCCAAACTTTATGAACTTTGAAATTTCAAACTTCTACATTCGATGCCGAAATCTGTCAAATCACGCTCGATTGACCTCAAAATTTGCACACAAGTCATATTCGACATTACGGACCTGCTCCAACTTTCGGAATTGGAATCCGACCCCGATATCAAAAAGTCAAACTCTCGGTCAAACTTCTCAAAAACCTTCAAATTTCTATCTTTAGCCAAATGACTTCAAAATGACCTACGGACCTCTGAATTCACTTCCGATCGCGCTCCCAACTCCAGAATCATCATACGGAGCTATTTCCAGACTCGGAATTCCATGATAACCCTGAAATGCACTTCAACCCAAACTTATGAAATTCCTCCAAAATGCTAACTTCCACAATAGGCGCCAAAACGTTCCCGGGTCTTCCAAAACCTGACCCGAACATACGCCCAAGTCTGAAATCATCATACGACCTGCCGGAACTTTCGAATCCCGATTCCGATGTCGTTACTCAAAAATCCAATCTTAGTCAATTCTTTCAACTTAAAGCTTCCAAAATAAGAATTCTCTTTTCAAATCGACTCTAAACTTCCCGAAATTCAATTCTGACCACGCGTACAAGTCATAATACCTGAAATGAAGCTGCTCATGGCCTCAAACTGCTGAACGATGCGCTAGAGCTCAAAACGACCGGTCGGGTCGTTACAGAGGTTTAGCCATACATACCTCAATTGAGCCTCTCAAAACTTTAAGATGTTCCGGAATAAGCAACCTCAATCTATTTTAGCAATATAGCAAAATTGAACCCAAAATCAGGAGAATGACCAAAATTTCTAGCCTACTAGAGCATTCTATCATACACTATGTGTGTAGTATGGTTTTAAGGCCCTTTTATGACACAGATTCTACCATCCCTCAACCCATTCCTAGCTCATAACCTCCCCCACATTCTTTAAGAACACATGCATGTAAGATATCCACCCCTACACCCAAGATTTGTCTTTCTAATTAACATTTTTTACTAAATTTTCGAAACTAAGAGTTAGGGAATAGATTCTTACCAGTGATGTGAGAACCTTCTTGATAATCTTCAAGGATTTAGCAAGAATTGATGGGGTAGCTTGATGAAGATCACCCTCTAACTCTAAGACCCCGTTCTCTCACTCTAAGATACCAGAAATATGCTTAAAATGAGCTATAACATATGTTTTAACGATCTGTGGTCGGGTTTATAAATTAGAAATTTGGAGCCCCGACTTGGATCTGACATGCGGCCCGGAAAGTGACCGTAAAACAGCTCTCCGGGGCTGGAATTCTTCTGTCTGGGTATGTGACTAGTATGCGGTCCGCATATCTGTTCTGCGGTCGCATAATGCACCGCAGAACTTCCCTTTGCAAAAGTCCAAGAAGATTATGCGATGGATATGCGGCCCGCAAAGCGATTATGCGATCGCATAATTTGGCCGCATAACTGGCCTCCAAATTGGCCAAGTTTTCTACCGTACTCTGCGACCAATATGCGGTCCACAGAGTGATTATGCGGCCGCATAATGGGCCGCATAAATGCATTCTTTTGCAACATATTTTCCTGTAACTTTTTAATGCACAGATCAATCCAAAAAGTCCGAACCGCGGCGAGCTCCTACTGTTATATCACGTAAATCTAACTTGGCACCACTAAATTCCGGATTTTTAGGAAGAACTTTACGGGGCCTCACATTGGGTCACGAAGAAGATCATTAAAATAGTTTTAATGAATGCTTTTAATTATTTAAATGATTGAGTTAAAAATAAAATTATCACATTAGCAAAATTATCTAAAAATGTCCCCTGAAAGCAAAAATTGACTTTTCAGTATGAACAGAATACAACGACTTTTTAGTTACAAAATAAAATAAATTAATTTCTTAAAATTTCTATTAGTTCATGACCTTCTAGGAAATAAACTTGAAAACTGTATGGGTTAAAATCTGACCACAAATGGATTATCATTAAAAGGAATGGTAAGGGGTTGACCGAGTCATGGACGTACCCGTAAGGCGTAATGGCAACGAGTGTCTCGGCCACTGCCGAGATCGAGTCATCGAAAGGCTTGCACGGTAGAATATATGCAGTCATGCTTGAGCGAGTAAGGAGGAGTATAGTCAAGAAGGGGTAGACTGGTTAAAGACCGTCGAACAAAGGAGAAGATGGGTAGTATATATAGGACAGAAGAAAGCAAGAACAGGAGAGGCTCCCAGGAGAGAAAAAAGAACGGAAGAACGGGAAGAGACCTCCAACAATAAAGCAGAAGCCTAGATTTGATTACAAGCTTTTGTAATCGTTACTATTGAATCAATAAAGATAAATCTCTTAGTTCTCAACGAGATTCCTTCTTTTTCTTCTTCGCTCTTTCATATACAAAACAATGTGGTGTCAAAGATGTAAGCTTACCATTTACTTTTGATGTTCTTTAATCATCCTAAGAAATGTTATGCAAGCTTGGTTTTATATGATTCTCGTATCCAACATGCTTAGATCTAAAGTCAATTATGTTTGGTTAGGATTTATCCTCTATTTTCTTCATTAATTAATTTAACTAAAAGGCTCAACACTTTTTGGTCCAACAAAAACTACTCCATTTCTATACTTCTTCTGGTTCATTTTAAGTATTCATTTAGCTTTTTAAAAAATAGTCCAAAAATAAATATTATTTTAATAATTACGAAAGTATTAATTCCATTTTTCCCCACTTATCCTTCTTTTTTCAAAAAGATTAAGGAGATGAAGGGAAATATAGTTATGACTCATTTAATCATGTAATTAACTAAATGTCTTAATGAATATGCCATATTTTAAAGAGTATACACTTAAAATGGACCGAGAGAGTAATGACCGTTCATTCTTAACCCCATATATTAGACTTCACTAACCCATCTAATAGATTAAGGGTTCGTTTGGCAGGAGGTATTCGAAAAATAATGTGAATATTAACTTTATATATTACTAATTCCTTGTTTGGTATCTTTTTTTAGCCTATCAATAAACTATAATTGTATTGGTTAATATCCTAATTAGTATTATCCTATATATAATTAATACATAGAAAATCATAGTATTAGCAATGCAAAGGTTTTTACTACTTGCATAAACATGGTTAAAGACATAATTGCACCTCAAATCCCTCAAAGCGTACACAATTAAAGAATGTGGAAGTTATTTTATTAAATAACTGTTTTTTTAAAAATTACGTAATGCTTTAATACATCACAAACAATGGATAAAAAATAATCTAAGCATACTAACGCCAGTATAATTACTCTCAGCATTATTAATATCAAATATTGCTAACACATCCTATTTAACATTATTCTTATACCTCCTAACAAACGGACCCCTAATACTAACTGAGATAACGACAAACACGTAAAAGACCACGACCAATAAGTGCTTCCGTTTCTACAAAAAGGCAAAAAGAGAGAAAAAAACGATCGTCCCCGTCTTCCGCCTCCCCACACTCGCCTTGCTTCTCTTACCTTTTTTCACGCGCCGCTCATCCTGCAAAACCACACACCCGCCCTCCTCTTTCTGTCCCCTCTTCCTTTATATATATTACTCTTCTCACCCCTACCCTTTTCCCAATCTCAAAGTTAGACATAATTATTATTGAGTAAAAAGAAAACATCCTCTTTCCTTCACAAGATTATCGAGAGATTCCTTTCTTCACCTTATTTAACAAGGAATAGGAAAACTCACGCTTTATTCTTTCCTCATTTCCTTGGTGTTTTTATCTTAATTCTTAGCGAAGTATAATAATTTGAAAAGATTTGATTTTCTAAGGGAAAAATGGCAACAAAGGTTATGCGGCCACAGGATAGTTTAATTCAGAGATTCAGGACACCGCCACCGGTATTTCATCGCAGGAAAAAGGATTACGCAAATGGAATTATCTATTATGCCAACCAGAAGCCTGCGGTCCGAACAGAAAGATCCATTAGATCGTCGAGGACAGAGGAATTGAGGCCAAGCCACAGGGCTAGCAAGACAGATAACGGGCTCGTTATGGGCCAGGTGACGATTCTAAGGAGGGGCGATTCCTTGGATTCGATTATCAGGAAAGATGATAAAAATGAGTCCGTCTAAGAATAAGAGCGAACCAGAAATACCGCCCAAGCAGATCCGGGTCGGGCGATTTCAGCCCGACGTGTATGCCGGGTCGGCAGCCTTCTCGAATTCACCCTCACCAAGAGCTCTTCCTTTGCCTTCTTTCTTCAACAACAAAAGTCAAGAAGAGTTCAAGTTGTTCGCCACCAGGGATTTGAGGCGATTGCTTCAACTAGAACAGTAGTGGATCCTATTTGGCGTACAATAAACAAGATCCGACCCGAAATACATTCTAGATTATTATGGGGGGAGAGATACATGGACCTGAACAAGGAAGTGCAAGAAAAAGGAAAAGACAGAGAATTGAACTAGTGGTGTTTGTTCGGTAACTGCAACTGTAATTTCCATACATTTTGAAATTCGCGACTACTTTCTCAACTTTCGTGATCTCAATTTCTCCATATTTTTTTCAGACATATGGAGATGAAAAGGTCTGAAATTGAGAAAATTAGAAGAAAAAAAGAAGATATAATGCAAATTAAGAAATCGAGTCCCTACATTTGTGCTTTTCTTATCTATTTAAAACTTTTTACGTGGAACGTGGTAAGATGAAAAATGTAGTGATATTGAATTGATAAAGAGGGAGGGCAAGGAGGTATTAGAATTTAGGAAATAGGAAAAATGAGAGTGAAGAGTACAATTTGTGTTGCTCGGCAACCCAGCTGAGAAAACTCCTAAACCGAGTTCAGAACCAAAATGACAGCCAAGATAAAATGACCTTCTTATACTACATATGAAACTTTATTATCTTTGCTAATCAAGTTTTAATTTAATTACAAGTTTATTTATAAAGACTAAGGGCTAACTTTATTTCGAGTTCGAGCAAACGCTCACTCGACTACTAAGCCCAAGGGCTACCCAAGTTCGAGCAAATTCTCACTCGGGTACTATCTATAAAAGCCTAAGGGCTAACTTTACTTCGAGTTCGAGCAAATCTTCAGTCGACTATAAAGCCTAAGGGCTATCTTTCATTTCAAGTCCGAAGCATATACCCACTCAACCATCAAACCCAAGGGCTACCTTACCTCATCGACTGTTTGGTCTAAGAGCTATTCAAACTCAAGTTCAAACGATCATTCGGGGTCCATTGATCAGAAACGGTCGAGGGCTGTACTTATTTTCGACCATTACCATCTCAAGTCTGCAAACATTCAAAGGGAATTTTATGCTACGACACTCTGAAATTTGTATTATTTATGAATCGTTGTATGAAATTTGTATTTAAGTTATAAATACTATATGTTTATATAAAGTTGTTGATATGTATCAAAATTATTTTAAGAGAGGAAGTTTTGATTGGAATTTGAGAGAGGAAAGAGAACACGCCACTTAATATACAAATCATATAAGAAAAATATACTGTATAAAATCTGTATGAAAATTGTATTTAAAATTGCATGGTGTTATGGTATTTACCTAGGTAAGAATGATGTATGAAAGTATTGGATAAGTTATAAATAAAGTGTATACTGTATAATTACTTGTATGATATTTATTTTTAGTTTATAGTATTTGTTGTAGATGTATCATAAAGACACCTTGGCATTTGTTTTATAAGTGTTACAGAATAATTAGTGAGATGTAAATAGATTACTTTTCATAGATAGGTGACTGTTTACCTCGAAAATACGAGTAACAATTAAATTTTATTTGTGATTTTAAAGATATATAATTTAGTTCAATACCAATTAATAATCAAGAAATATGAAGTAGAAATGAAAGAAACAAGTGAATCAAACCAATGTTACTCAGCAGTAGTGACCTCAAGCTTAGTGACCTCGAGATGGATTAAGAGCAATAAAGTAAGAACAATAAATGTAAAGGACAATTCTGATGAACAGTAAGAGAGAAAAGTAGGACAGTCTATTCTTGCCAATGATCAGATGATGTTACAATGATTGGGGTCCCCTTTATATAATAGGTGAACCCTAAATAAGGTATATTTCTATTTACAGTAAAGAATATTCTTGATACAACTGTCTAACCGCCTAGTGCGGAATCGTACAATCATATTTCGGGATTTGCGCCATGATCTTGGGGACGTGGCAGGAATCTAGCCCATTCTGTTACAAGTCCATAATGGTACTATTTCGGGGTCAAGCATGCCCGACTTCGGTGTAACTCACGTGTCAACCTTCGGGCGTTGCATTCCGTCCTCGAGCTCAAGTCTAGTGTGTCGACCTCGAACTCGAGCATGCTTGAACTCGGACCTAAGGCGATCCTGGGCTTTGGACGACCTCTCGAGTCTATAGATTAAAGGCATACGATCTTGACCCTATACAGACAGTCCCCGCGTTTCTTAGAGTAAGACGATAAGAAACGATTAGAACCTCGATTTCCCAGAGTCTATAATGATGATGTCATTCCCGTTACGTGAGCGCTCGAAGTGACTGAAACGTCACTTCCGTGCAGTTCCCAAAGTCATTAATTGGAGGCAGTTGACGGCCGGCTACTTGGCTTCCTCAATACGCTTTAGCAACCTCTATAAATAGGCTAACTTCACAAATTTGCAAACTTTATTTCTCTAATCGTTTTCAAAATCTCATCAGCTCCTTCAACTTGTGTGAGTTCATCCTTCCCTTTAGCTCACCCTTACTTCATTTTTTCTCTGAATTTCTACACCATAATGGACAAAACATCTAAATCTGTGCCGCAAAAAGAAAAAACCTCTTCATCATCGCATCCGGCCAAAAGTAAAACGGTAGTGCCACCTCGTATCGAGGAGTGTATTCCCCTGCCATGCGAAACAACATCTGATTTCAAAATTGAAAAACCTGTATCGACACCAGGTCGATGTGAGCCCATGTCCCGATACGTCTGTTTGATAACCGAGGACGAGTTTGAGCGGGTAAAAAAGGATTGCAAGTGGGAAAACAAAGACATAGTGATCCCTTCCCCCGAAGAGGACATCACTACATATAAAGCGGGGTACTTAAGCGTATATACCTACCTATTCATGTTGGGCCCTACAAATCAAGCTCTGGGTCCCATAGATCCAGTTATTCTTGACTTCTACCAACAATACCAAGTGACTCTTGGCCAAATCTACCCTTTATTCTAGCGAATCGTTCATTTGATCAGATTCTTCTCGAGCCAGGTCGAGGGGATTCATTTCACCCTCGACCATCTGATCAGGCTGTATTGTCCTCGACTTTATCAAGGTGGCTTGAAAAACTACAACGCCGATCCTCGAAATCTCTCTTCTCCAGCATCGATGAGGACAAAGACCGAGGATAGATGAGCCGGTTTTTTCCGAGTCAGAACCTCTGACCTGATTCCTGCTGAGAGGATGCCATTCCCCAAGGAATGGAACATGAAATGTAAGTACATAGTAACTTTATACCCTGCTTTCTCTTCTTTTTCTCGACTTCATCTTTTCCCTCGATCTAACCCCTTTTCCGATGGTGTAGCTACTTCTTGGTTTCCTGGTACGGTCCCGGACCTCGAAGGTTGGGTCCGAAAGCTGGCTTCCACTTCCTCGTATGCTGAGCGTTGCTGGCGAGATTTGGCAAATGGCCGATGGGAGGCTAAAAGTCATGGTGAGTTCTCTTGTTTGTTTACTTGTATTTCTTTAGTGGAATACGTTTTTATGCAGGACTCGGAGACGCTGTTGCTATGCGGCCACCCCCGGCTGGTGAAGAAGAGATCCCGAAGCCTTCTAAAGAAAAGAAAAGAAAAAGGGGGTCGCCTGCAAATCCCACGAATCCCAAGAAAAGTGCGGCTCGAAAGCCCAAGGCTGACACGGTGGCCTTATCTCCAGAAACGGCCCAACGCCTTCGGGATCAGGAAGAAGAAGAACAAGAAGATAATGACTGCCTGTTGGTAGCTCGTAAAAAAGGAAACACCAATGCTTCGAAGTCTATCGAACTGATGGTGGTTGATGTGGTTCATTCTAGAGCCTAAGAGATCTCCGAGGGGAGTTCAAGCAAAGTCCCCGAGCTATCGAGCAACAAAAAGGCACCTCATCTCGGAGGTCGTTTGGAGGGTGAGGTCGAGGGACCTAGTCCCGAGGTCCTTGAAAGAGAAGAGAATGCCCTGAGTGGATCACTAGGGGTGATCTACGTGGATGAGTCGCCGCCTAGTCCTGAGTTCTCTGAGGGGCAAATCCGAGATGCTCGAAACATGAAAACTTCTGATGTGGGGACGAGCCACGAAGGGCATGACATATTTCGAGAATGCCTTGCAAGGATCGAAGATGGCCCCGACCCAGATGCTTCTTTTATTTTTGACGTGGCCTGTCGGCTCTTCAACAAGTAAGTTTTTGTCCTCTAAAATTATGCTTGTGCTTTACCCTTGTCGTTCTGAGTTTGATCTATCCCTTTTTGTGAAGGCCGTCGTGCTCCATAAGGAAGCATTCTCCAAGTCTCGAGCTGAGTTTGCTTGATGTGAGGCCGAGCTTAAGAAGATCTCAGAAGAGATGGACAATCTTAAAACCCTCTATGTCAAGAAAGAGGAGGAGATCAACAATCTTCGGGCCGAACTGGCAAAGGCTCGCCAAAAACAAACCGAGCTCACCGAAAAGGTAATATTCCTCCCGAAGTTTTGTTATGGATTAGCCCGATCGGTCTTCTAACACTTTTATTTTGCAGTTTCAACAGAAGGGCGAGCTGGTGGAGCAGCTCCGAGAGGAGCTCAAGACGAAGGAGGCCGAGACCCTAGGGTGGAGCCTTTGAAAAAGAAACTCTTCGGGAGTAGCTGGCTTCACTCGAACGCCAGCTTTAAAGTGTGAAGGAGGAGAGCCTGGATCGAGGCCGCAAAATCGAGGAGCTTAAAGCTATGTCCGCTGCTGAGCTGGCCAAGGCCAAATCTAATGCTGAGGCAATTATATCTTCGTACCGAGCCGACGCTGAAGCAGCTAATGCCTGGGCAAAGGAGTTCTCTGCTGAGGCCCAAGTTAAATTATCATATGCACTTGACCACGCCAAGCGACGGTCCCGGAGGGAAACCCTCGAGAAGGTGCATGCTCGCGACATCGATCTCTCAGCCGATATTGAAAAGGGCGAAGACTTTGGAAGAAGAAGCTGCCGTTTTGCTTTCCGATGAAGATGACTCAGCTAGTGGCTCCGAGAGCAGAGGGGATAGAGATGAAGTCCTCGAGGAAGAGGCTCCCGAAGACGCAACTGCCGAAGATGTGGCCCTGGAGTAATTTTAGGTTTCTTTATTTTTCCTATGTTTTTGTGTAAGGACCCCTCGTGGGTATTTGTAAATATATTTCGCAAACATTTCTTGGTAATACAGAAAGACCTATTTGTTTCAACTTTATCTTGTGTTGAACTTCATTTTATCCTCATTTGTGGAAAATTCAATTGTATAACTCGAATGATCGGTCCGAGTACCGGCTTGGACTCGGAACATAACAAACCCTTAGGTTTCTATTGATAAATATAATAGTCCTCGAGCTAAGTTTAAATCGATTTGATGCGAGCTCGGGATGTCGTGACTCTCGAGTCCGAGTTGAGTTAGAATGGGGTCTCGAACTCTATATATTTTGGACCTTAAGACTTTTAAAGTTGGCCCTTCGGCTCCTATATATCGGCCCTTAGGCTCTTTAAGTTGGCCCTTGGGCTCTTTAAGTTGTCCCTTAGGCTCTTTAAGTAGGCCCTCAGGCTCTTTGGGCCGATTCGGCCTCTAAAGTGGCTATATAATCTTTCCCTCTTTTCGGCTAAAAGACTTAGTGAAAGTTTGATTATACCTTAGCATGTGTTTTTCGTACCCATTGGGTTTTTTAAAGGTTCAACGAATCAGAACCTAATTAATTTGTGTAAACATAATCGAATACCTCTTGAGGTTTTTTCGAAGGCTGATGTTATCGAAGCCTTTAAACTATTCAAGGGCTGAATTTATCGAAGCCCTTTATATTTTGCTTTTGCCGAGGTTAGCCTAATTTAACCAGTTTTTTCAAAGTGTTTGAAGTCCTTTAATTTATGGCGGAAGTCGGACGTCTCTAAGCCGCATTATTTCGGCCGTAGCCTTTTATATGACCGTAGTCTTTAATATGCCCGTAGCCTTTTATGTGACCTTAGTCTTTAATTTGGTCGTAGCCTTCGGGTGTGTCTCTTGGACTCTTTTCCCGATAACCTTTTGAACTTGTTCGAAAAGTTAGTCCCCGAGTATATTGGCCTTGGACTTTGTTTTGGGGGGATGCCTTTTTGAGGTCTTATGAGTCTGAGTTTTTGATAGCTCGGACGTGCTGACTGTCGATGATAGTCCCCGAGTATCTCGGGGTTACATTCGTGCTTTGGCCCTTGAGCCGTTTCCCGTAAGATAATAAGTGTAGAGCTCGTATAATAGTAGACTTCTTTGAGACAAAGTGTTTTGATATAAATATAAAGCTTCTTCAAATAATTGATACATGCGTACATGTTGCCGTCGAGGCTCGACTATTCTATATAGACACGGTTCATTTGACCGTTTGGCCCATTACCAAGTTTTCCTATCGAGGCCCTCTTAGGCGTGAAGTATTTTCTTCGAAAATATGATCTCCAAGGGTGATGCCCCCCATTATTCGAGGTTGATTGAAATGAAGCCTTAGATACTGTTCGAGTTTTCCTTAGGTAGCATATAGTTGTTGCCTCGTTAAAAACCTTGCCGGTAAAACCCACTTGGAACAAAATCCGGTCTAAGGGAAAAAGAGTGCAACACATGCTTTAAAACCTAAGGCCTTCGTGTAAAAAGGGTGTCTTCGATAGCTTCGATCGAAAATCTGCAATGAGTTAGTTTTAAACTCAAATGGACAAAAGGATAAAGTCATCCTTTAGCAGTAGTATCGTTTGAGCAATGATACGTTCCAATTATTTGGCAGTTGTTCACCTTCCATCGTGCTAAGTTTCTAAGATCCTTTACCGACAACTCCGAGGACTCGGTACAGTCCGCCCCAATACGGGCCAGTTTCCCTTCATTTTGTTCTCGAGTATTGAGGGTGACTTTCCGTAGAGCTAAGTCCCCGATTCCGAAATGTCGAAGATAGGTCCTTCTATTGTAATACCTTTCAATCCTTTGCTTCTGTGCAACCATTCGAACGAGTGTTGCTTCCCACTTTTCGTCTAATAGCTCGAGGCTGGTATTCATAGCCTCGTGATTTGAATCTTCCGATGCATGTCGAAACCTGGCACTGGGTTCTCCGACATCGACATGGATAAGGGCCTCAGAGCCATATACCAAAGAAAATGGGGTAGCCCCAGTGCTAGACTTCGATGTTGTTCGATATGCCCAGAGAACCTCGGGTAGGACTTCTCTCAATTTACCTTTTGCATCGTCGAATCTTTTATCTTTTCTTCAAGTTTTGAATGATAGTTTTATTTGTTGACTTGGCCTGTCTATTTTTAGTTGGGTGGTCCGGTGTCGATAAAATCATCTTTATTTTATGTGCTCGAGGAACTCCGTCACCTTGCTGCCGATGAATTGTTTTCCATTGTCACAGACAATCTCAGCAGGTATTCTGAATCAGCATATGATGTGGTCCCAGATAAAGTCAATAACTTCTTTTTCTCGGACCTTATCAAAGGCATGTGCTTCCACCCACTTAGAAAAATAATCAGTCATAAACAAAATAAATTTAGCTTTACCTGGGGTTGTTGGTAGGGGTCCGACAATGTCCTTTCCCCATTTCATAAAAGGCCACGGGGATAAAACCGAATGGAGTTATTCTCCGGGCTGATGGATCATCGGTGCAAATCGTTGGCACTTATCACACTTTTTGACAAATTCCTTAGTATCTTTTTCCATACTGTCCCAATAATAACCTGCTCTGATAATTTTGGGAACCAAGGATTCGGCGCCGGAGTGATTCCAACAAGTGCCTTCGTGGATTTCTCGTAGAACATAAACGGTGTCTTCCGGCCCCAAACATACCGCCAATGGCTCGTCAAATGTTCTCCGGTACAATGTCCCATCTTCATCTAATGCAAACCTAGCAGCTTTGGTTCGTAGGGCCCTCGATTCTTTATGGTCCGATGGGAGATTTCCACTCTTCAAATAGTCGATGTACTTATTCCTCCAGTCCTATGTCAAACTTGTTGAATTTATCTCGGCATGACCCTCTTTAACCACAGACCTTGACAACTGGACGATAGTTCCCGGGACGATGTCGTCTTCTTCAACCGAGGATCCCAGATTAGCAAGTGCATCGGCCTCGCTATTTTGTTCCCGAGGCACATGATCCAGCGTCCACTCCTTGAAGAGGTGCAAAGTTACCTATAGTTTATCCAAGTACCGTTGCATTCTATCCTCTCGAACTTTGCAACTTTTGTTAACTTGGTTTACCACCAATAGAGAATTGCACTTAGCTTCGATGACTTCTGCTCCCAAGCTTTTAGCTAGCTCGAAACCTGCAATCATGGCCTCATACTCAGCCTTATTGTTAGTCAATCTAGAAGTTTTAATAGATTGTCTAATGGTATCACCCGTGGGTGGCTTCAAGACAATGCCAAGCCCGGACCCCTTCACATTCGAGGCACCGTCTGTGAAAAGGGTCCATACCCCCGATGATGTACCCGAACTTAGCAGGAGATCGTTCTCCACTTCGGGTACGAGGTTCGGCGTAAAATCAGTCACGAAGTCAGCTAGGATTTGAGACTTGATGGCCATTCGAGGTTGATATTCGATATCGTACCCGCTAAGCTCGATGTCCCATTTGGCCAATCGGCCCGATAGCTCGGGCTTATGCAAAACATTTCAAAGGGGTACGTGGTTAATACACATATGGGATGACTTTGAAAATATGGCTTCAGCTTTCTAGATGTGCTTATTAATGCAAGTGCTAATTTTTCCAAGTGAGGGTACCTAGTTTCAACATCTCCTAGAGTTCGGCTTACATAATAAACAAGGAATTGCTTACCTTGCTCTTCTCGAACTAGTACCCCACTTACCGCTATCTCGGACACCGCCAAGTATAGGTAAAGTTTTTCATCTACCTTCGGGGTATGAAGCAAAGGCGGGCTCGACAGATATCGCTTTAATTCTTCTAAGGCTTGTTGGAACTCCGGGGTCCATATGAAATACTTCTTCTTTTTGAGCAAGGAAAAGAACCGGTGACTCTGATCCAATCACCTCGAAATGAATCGACCCAAAGCGGATATTCGCCCTGTTAGCCTTTGCACGACCTTCACGCTATCTACGATTGTGATATCCTCGATGGCCTTGATCTCATCGGGGTTGATCTCGATACCCCGATTTGAATCCATGAAGCAGAGGAACTTACCCGAGCCGACTCCGAAGGCACATTTTTTCGGGTTAAGCTTCATGTTGTACTTCCTCAAGATTTCAAATGTTTCCTGCAGATGAGCTAAATGGTCCTCTGCGCGCAGAGAGTTAACCAACATATCATCAATATAAACTTCCATTGTTTTACCGATTTGTTCTTCAAACATTTTGTTAACTAGGCGTTGACATGTAGCTCCTGCATTTTTTAGCCCGAAGGACATTACATTGTAACAATAAGTTCCAAACTTAGTAATAAATGAAGTCCTTTCCTGGTCCTCCGCGTTCATCTGAATCTGATTATACCCAGAGTAGGCATCGAGAAAAGTTAGGATCTCGTGGCCGGCCGTAGCATCGATCATACGATCGATGTTGGGCAGCGGGAAAGAATCTTTTGGACATGCTTTGTTCAAGTCCTTATAGTCTACACACATTCTAAGTTTTTTTCCTTTTTTAGGAACTACAACTACGTTGGCTAACATTCGGGGTATTTTACCTCCCGAATAGATCCTATTTTAAGAAGTTTGGTTACCTTGTCTTTTATGAAATCATGCTTTACCTTGGACCGAGGCCTCTTTTTTTGCTTCACCGGTTTGAACCTGGGATCGGTGCTTAGCCGATGTGTGGTGATTTTTAGTGGAATCCCTGTCATATCTAAATGGGACCAAGCAAAGATCCATATTATCAGTAAGAAATTGAATGAGTTTTTTCCTAAGTTCGGGGGTTAATCCAGTTCCTAGGTATACCTTTCTCTCGGGCATGTACTCGATCAGTATGACCTGTTCCAGCTCCTCGACTGTCGACTTGTCGGACTCTCAGGAGCGACGAAGGTTCGAGGAGTAAGGAAATCCTCTTCTTTGTCCTCGATTACTTGTTGCTTTGATACCGTCGAGGCTGGGGATGGTGATTGCTATTTGGCCGCCTGCTTACCTTTGGTGCTCGATTTCTCCGACGTCGAAGGCTCTAGTATCGGCACCACTTCCTCGACATCAAACATCTCTTTTGCAGCATGCTGCTCCCCGTAAACCATTTTTTCTCCTTCCTCCGTTGGGAACTTCATCATCTGATGAAGAGTTGAAGGTACTGCTCTCATGTAGTCTATCCATGGTCTCCCGATGAGCGCGTTATACCTCATGTCACCTTCAATGACATGGAATTTAGTATCTTGTATGGTCGCATCTACGTTTACTGGCAAGATAATTTCTCCCTTTGTTGTTTACTTGAAATGGTGAAGCCATTTAGGACCCGAGACGCAGGTACAATCTGATCCTATAGGCCGAGCAGCTCTACGACCCTTGATCTAATTATATTTGCCGAGCTACCTGGATCCACGAGAACACGTTTAACTTGAATTTTATTTAAAAGGATAGAGATTACCAGGGCGTCGTTGTGTGGCTGAGATATGCCCTCTGCTTCCTTGTCGCAGAATGATAAGGCGTCCTCGGGCACGTAGCTCAGAGTATGTTTTTCTCTTGTGATCGACACTGCGTTTGAAATTGGTCCTTACGGGACATCGATGCTGCCAATGATCATATGGATCACATGTTGTGGTTCTTCTTGTTCATTTTTTCTTGCATCTCTCTCCCTGAAGTGATTCTTGGCTCGATCATTTAGAAATTCTCGAAGATGGCCCTCGTTGAACAATCAAGTCACTTCTTCCCTTAGTTGCATGCAATCTTCTGTTTTATGACCATGTGTGCCATGATACTTACACATTAAATTTGGATTCCTTTGAGACGGAACGGTTTGGATTGGCCTGGACCACCTGGTATCTTTGATTCTTCCAATAGCTGGCATGATCCCTGATGCGTCTACACTGAAATTATACTCTGACAATCGAGGTGCTTCCACGGGATCGGTGTGCTTATCGAACCCGTTCCTACTCATGAGTCCTCGAGAACTTTGACCTCGATCGTTTCTCCGATCATTCTGAGGAGCGTTACGGCCCGAACCTCTATGTCTCCGATCAACATATGGCTGATACCGTTCTTTTGTTGACCTCGATTCTCTGTCTGTATCCCTCGGGGATCTGGCTGCTGATCTGTTAGGATGAACTGAACCCGAGGGGGCTCCCAACTGGTTGTCCTCAACCCTGATTTTTGATTGATAACGGTTGTGCACATTTGACCACGTTACAGCCAGATACTCCCTCAACATCTCATCGTTCCTTTGTTTTATCTTGAAGATATCCGATTTTCTCGTGGCCACCTTTATGGCCCCGGCATGCGCTTTCACGAAGGCGTCTGCTAACATAGCAAATGAATCAATAGAGTTAGGAGGTAGGTTGTGATACCAAATCATAGCTCTTTTCGATAATGTTTCTCCAAACTTTTTTAACAAGACTGATTCAATTTCGGCGTCGTTCAATTCATTTCCTTTGATCCCGCAAGTGTATGAAGTAATATGCTCATTAGGGTAGGTTGTCCCATTATATTTGGGTATATCGGGCATGCGAAACTTCTTAAGAATAGGCATCAGAGCCGCACTTTAGGGGAATGGTTTTTGTATGAACTTTTTGGCATCTAATCCTTTCAAAACTAGAGGGGGCCCCTGTATTTGGTCAACACGAGAATTATAAGGTTCCACCTTTCTGTCATTATCTTCAATCTTCTTTTCTCCGGACTCGAACCTCTTGGTGAGCTCTTCGAGCATCCTCATAATGGTGGGTTCAGTCCCCGAGTCATTTCCATTTGACCTTTCTGGCGCTGGCTCAGCACGTCGATTATTTTCATGTTCAGCTACACTCGAAGTTGAGCAATGGAGAACTATTGAGCTTGCAGCATCTCGAATATCACTTGGAGGCTGATTCCCCAGTCGACCACTCCTTTGTGTTCCTTGGCCACCAGGTCGGGCTTCCCTGCGTACACTCCCTCCGGGGTGTGTGCCTAAATCTGCATTTAGAGCAATGTGTGAACTAACATCAACTGATTCTATGTTTGGCTCTTCCCCAGGGTTTATTGGTGGTACACCGACCCCTATATTGTTGTTTTCACCAAGACCTTCGTAGTCATGAACATGTGAATTTTGTGAGCTAGACATGTGTCAGCCTGAGAATCAAAAATCTTTGACAAGAAAAAGTGTAAAAATAACGTGTGCAATGAGGATCGGTAAGGAAATAATCACTATTATCTTTATCCCCACGGTGGGCACCAAACTGTCGACCTCAAAAATACGAGTAACAATTAAATTTGATTTGTGGTTTTAAAGATATGTGATTTAGTTCAATACCAATTAATAATCAAGAAATATGAAGTAGAAATGAAAGAAACGAGTGAATCAAACCAATGTTACTCAGCAGTAGTGACCTCGAGATGGATTAAGAGCAATAAAGTAAGAACAATAAAATGTAAAGGACAATTCTGATAAATAGTAAGAGAGAAAAGTAGGATAGTATATTCTTGCCAATGATCAGATGATGTTACAATGATTGGGATCCCCTTTATATAATAGGGGAACCCTAAATAAGATATATTTCTATTTACAGTAAAGAATATTCTTGATATAGCTGTCTAACCGCCTAGTACGGAATCGTACAATCATATTCTGGGATTTGCACCATGATCTTGGGGACGTGGCAGGAATCTAGCCCATTCTGTTACAAGTCCATAACGGTACTATTATGGGGTCAAGCATGCCCGGCTTCGGTGTAACTCACGTGTCAACCTTCGGGCGTTGCATTCCGTCCTCGAGCTCGAGTCTAGTGTGTCGACCTCAAACTCGAGCTTGCTTAAACTTGGACCTAAGGCGATCCCGGGCTTTGGACGACCTCTCGAGTCTATAGATCAAAGGCATACGATCTTGACGGTATACAGTGACTCAATTATAGGAGCTGATTCTTAGGATTCTTTTATTTTGTTTGACTTAGTTTCCTTTCATAGAGTCTTGTGTAAGTGTATAAATCTCTTGTATTCATGAATAGAAATACAACAAGTTCTTCTCTCTGATTACATTAAGCAAGTGTACCATACAGTACTCAAAACACTTCTGAGGATATGGTCATAAACCTATTTCTTTATCCTAGCATTTGAGTTATGCGTCGATTTTGTGTTATTTCTTAGTTTTAATTTTTGCTAATTCTTTTCAGTACTTTCCCCCCATGTTTGCTCGATCAGTTTCACACCTGACTGATCAGAAAACTTATCTAGAGGATTTGAATGGATAGAGATGATGGGTAACAGTATGTACCCATAAAGGTTCATTTAGTATCCGACAGGGATGACCTAAATTTTCATCTGAGCATGGTCTAATCAGGGCAACTTCTTTGTTTTTTACTATGTTGAGGTTCAGCACTTCACTGCTCAAGTATTTGGAAATACATGCATCACGTAGCTGGGGATATGCTTTTTCTATTGGATATGTAGATTAATTGTTGTTTAGATATCAGAACGTGGTGTTTGATTGGAACAATTTGGTTGAATTTTGGTATGGAATTTAGTGCCAAAGTTATGTATCATTGGTTGGTTAGAGGATAAGAAAGATGAGAGAAAAAAGGAAGAAAGTGTAATTGAATCCCTCAATTTAAGACACTAATAATGGGCTGTATATAAATTATAAGAAAAATTTATTTAGGGCGGGTAATATACAAAACTAGAACAATTGTGGTAAATAAGTTTTAAATATTTTATAGGAAGAAAAAAATTCTAAAAAACAAAAATCCAAGCAAAGTAGCATGTCAAAAAGAAGAAGAATATATCTAGATATAGCGCATGAAATGCATGTGTATACGGCCTTTACCCGACGTCCTAGATTAATGGGCGTTTGCTATTCTTTTTTCTTTTTTTGGTGAAAATACATAACGTTATGTGAATAAAGAATTTTTTTGGCCACAAGTGCAAAGAAGCTATACTGGAAATAACTTCTCTAGCACTTTAACGCTTTCATCAAAGATTAAAAAACTAGGCCTAGACGTTGCAAATATCATTGTGTAATCTTTTTAAATTGATTTATTTTATACTTTTAGTTACACCCTCTCTAATGCCACTCTAGATGAGACAAGTCCGCATGTGGTATTTGTATAGGTCAAAATGTGATCAAAGGAATTTTACTTAAGGGAGGACGACTAGAAGTCAACCAAGCCGAAGTCACATACAGAAAGCGATACATCAGGGAATGATTCAGCTACGGTCGAGGTTGAGCACTCAGTTCGGCCCGAACGGCTAGTTCAACAGTTAGACATTTCAAAGGAAAAGAATTTAGGTACTCTGGTTAAGGACCGCTGGGTAAGGGAAGTATTTTTTTATAAATATCACGAGAGGGAATAACAGAAGGGGGGCTGATGGAAACACATACATAGGGATACATCCCTTTGAAAGAGAAGAGGTTTCATGCTCACAGGCTCTTCGCCCAAAAGGGGATAAATCTCGGGATCCTGACATTTTATTTGGAGTTCAACTTTATCAAATGTATGAAGGTTAATCTTGTTCAAGAATGGTGATTCTTTTTCTTTATGTATTTTCCATCATCATTTGATATTATTGAAGTCATCTTCCTTTTCTTACATTATGAAATCCTGTCACAACTGTAATCAAATTCTACATTCAGCTATGCTTGTTTATCCTTGTCTCCTATCTCAGATCTAGAATAAATTATCTATGGCTAGGATTTACCCCATATCTTCTTATTTAATTAGTTTAATAAAAAGGCTTGAAACTTTCTGGTCAAACAATTTGGCGCCGTCTATGGGGATTTCCTAGCCAAAGTTTTAGTTTCCTCTAGATCTAAACTCGGTTCTAGTTTTACTTCCCGTTCGTTGTAACTTCATCCTTTCACCTATGTGCTTGTGGTGCGGCCTATGTTTCCATATCTTCACACACTCGGGACTGGATCAGATTGGGACTTGAACTCGAAGATCCTAACCGGCGAAGTAAGCCATCAGCCCACAAGGTGCCCAGATTCGACTAACGCTGAAACTAAGTGCGAGGCTGAGATCGGATCTGAAGTTAGCACAAAAAAGCCTAAGTCAGACCACTCAAGGTAGGGGACGGTCGCTCCCTTCCACTCATCAACTAATCAGCCGAGGTAACAAACGATTTTATTTGGCTTTAACTTGCTATTTCTTCTTAGAGAGGGACAGAAACAGAGGCATACTCACTAACACGCGAACAGGGAACAAACGCCATCAAAATAGCACACCAAGAAAACTCTCTGCGTCATATCATCCTGCAAGCAACGGTCGAGCAAACCCCCCCCCCCCCCGAACGTTGGTACTCAAGCCATAAAGGAAATGTCTGTGTAGGCTGCAACTGGGTCACCAGCTCGGAAAACATACCAATCTCTCCAACATGAAGACAGAACACAAGTGCGTGAAACTCAGCCACGCGCTCACCAAAGTCACTATGCGACGACACAACTAGCCAAAATTCAATCTCGTATATACATTGAGACGCCCCAAAGCTTGAGCGAGACATTCATCGCATATCAACTACCTCTCCAAGCCAAGCGGTGAAGGGACTAGATAGACTTGGACTCCTCGAATGTATGCACAGACCGTACAACAACATGTAGTATTCTCCAATAAATGAGTAAGCGAAGCAACATACGAAATTCTTATGCAACTCCACCAAATTTACACATCACGCTAACACAAGTCTAAATTCGACTTTGCTCGAATTAGCAAGTCTAAATTTGACCTCGCTCGAATTTACAACAAGTCTAAATTCGACCTCGTTCGAATTTACAACAAGTCTAAATTCGACCTCGCTCGAATTTACAATAAGTATACATTCGACCTCGCTCGAATTACAACAAGTCTACATTTGACCTCGCTAGAATTTACAGCAAGACAAATTTGACTTCGCTCGAATTAGCTATTCTACATTCGGCCTCGCTCGAATTTACAGCAAGACAAATTTGACTTCGCTCGAATTAGGTAGTCTAAGTTCGACCTCACTTGAATTTACAGCAAGACAAATTCGACTTCGCTCGAATTAGCTAGTCTAAATTCGACCTCGCTCGAATTTACAACCAGACATATTCGACTTCGCTCGAAATTGCTAGTCTAAATTGGACCTTGCTCGAATTTACAACGAGTCTAAATTCGACCTCGCTTGAATTTACAACAAGTCTACATTCGACCTCGCTCGAATTAACAAGTCTAATTCGACCTCCCTCAAATTTACAACAAGTCTACATTCGACCTCGCTCGAATTTACAGCAAGACAAATTCGACCTTTCTCGAATCAACAAATCTAAACTCGACCTCGCTCAAATTAACATATCTAAATTCGACATTGCTTGAATTAACAAATCTACATTCGACCTCGCTCGAATTAATAAGTCTAAATTCGACCTCGCTCGAATTAACTACCGAAAGTCAGAGACTTAATGCAAGAAGATCCTAGGAATTCGAAAAGAAAAGAGAGCCAAAGACGTACAACCAAGGACAAATCAACTGTTCCATTCAAAGGTTAGATAGCGTCTAACAAAAGGCCAAAAGGGGGGCCCCACCCAACTAACTAAGTACAAAAAAAACTAAATACAAGAGGTAAACTTAAGTACAAAGCTTCACTCAACATTATCCCCATTCACGCCGTCATCCCTCTCCCTGCTTCGTTCAGCGGATTCACCTCCACCGTCACCCTCTCCATCAGAATGTTCATCATCAAAAGTAAGCCCGTCCTCGGCCTCATCGTCTCCACCGGCCTCCGGTGTCGCGGGGTCACAGCCGCAGGCATGCCGGGCCTCACGCGCTTTAACACGAGCTTCTTCAAAAGCGGCTTCAGGAACACTCCTCTCTGCCCAAAAGCCCTTATATATATCGCATTGAGCCTCAGCGTGAATACACATCTCGTACAAAGGGCGAGGAACGGCAACAGAGGCGGACGCAGGAGTCGAAGCCAACAATTGCGCCCTCTCAGCCTCGAGAGCAGCAATTTGATCACCCAGATTTGAGACGTCTCCCTCAAGACCGCCATTCGGCTCATCAAGCCGCGCCTCCCTCAAAGCAGCCGTTTCCATCTCACTTGCACGTTCAGACATGAGAATGCGGATAGAATCTTCCAGCGCTGCAGCCCTCGCCAAAGCCGCTACTCGGGCTCCCTCAGCCCTCTCCAGCTCGGTCGCCTTCCTTTCCAACTCGGTCACCTTCTCTGCCAATTCAACACCTAGACTGATGACTCTAATGGCACTCTGCTCAAGCTCCGCCCGCAGGGCCACCACCTTCGCCTGAAGATCAACACACTCAGCCGCAACCCCCTTGCCCACCTCGAGCTCTTCTTCTTTAGCCCTAAGCAACCCTTCGAGTTTGTTGCATCTGCCAATGGACCGCATCAGGTCCTCGTCCTTCCAGTCCAACTCCTCCCTGAGGGACTGAGGATTGCCGCCTGCCCTAAGTCGTACATGCATCTCGTATCACTTATCACGGTATCGATGGTACATTGAAACTATTTTTTGAAAAGTGGTAGCCCGCTTCTCCTCATGGCGTATACTCTCACTCTCCAAAATAAAAGTCTGAAGAAAGAAGAGAGAATAAAAAGAGAAAGTCAGCAAGAGTGGAAGACGTAAAGCGAAGAAAGCAATAAAGAACTTTCCCTCAAAGCCATTCCGGCTACGCCCCGTGATAGGCCAGCGTCACTGATCTCCTGATGGCCCTGCTTTCAGCTGCGGAACAAAGAAGGTCAAATTGGGGCACCAAGCTCACCGTGTCCTCAAACAAATCGCAATCCGGAGCAATCTCGATCACGCGAGAGGAATCGTCTGTTCCCGCCTCCACCCGAGTGAACCCCGCCTCAAACATGCTTATGTCCTCGGGGTCAATATCTGAACCGAATTCATAGTCATCTATAACCATGCCCTTTGCCCTCTCGCTGGCCGAAGAGGGAGAACGGGCCAGTTGTGAAGTCGTCGGACCACTCAGAATGATCGAAGTGGCCTCCGAGCTCTGGCCCCTACCACCGTAGACTCCACCTCGCTAGAAATAGGCACCACCTCCACGCCCGAGGGGGATACAGTCTCCTAAACTAAATTAGCATCACCAGAAGGCTCAGACACTGCCAACACGGGATCGCCCCTCGATCCCTGGTACCCCATCCGCCCTTACTCTCTGCCTTTTTAATGGAGCCTCTTCTCCATCGTCGTGAGACGATTCGTCCACCAAATGAACTGTAGGAATCAGAGCTTCCGCCTGATGAGCAACTTCATGTCGGCCAAGCCCAGGAGGAGCCGCAGTCTGTAAAAATGCAGCGGCCTGAATGCTTTCACTTGCCGCCGCAATCGGGGTAGGTTCGGTCGAGAGATTCGACAGACAGAAAGCAAGTATGGGAGCCCTTACCCTCCTCGTGACCTGCCGACCTACCAACGAAAGAAGTTTAAACCAAAGAGGAAATGGGGGGG
>NC_031997.1:15611753-15680756 GCF_001879085.1 Nicotiana attenuata
GGGGGGGGGGGGGATACAGAACAAAGGGCAAAGTGACCAAGGGCAAGACGAGATGACTCACCAGCAAAAGGTCTAGGCCCGAATCTCTCGTAGAATGGCGACCATTCACGAATCCCCATCGTATAGGGTAAAACGTGGCTCACCCACCCGCGAATATCAGCAAGTAGCGGAGGATGTGCCTTCTCAACTACAAAATAGAGGGAAAAAGAAGAACAATCAGATCACCGAAAGGGAACAACAAGAAGCCGATTAAAAATAATAATAATAATAATAACAAATATTTATGGGCGTAATTCCACTCCTTAGGAAATTCGTTAGGATATGACACCACGTGCTCCGTCCTCAAAATGAAGTCCCAAGAGCGGTGATTGGTCTTATCATCCATCTTCACCACCAAGCCCTTGGTCCTGCGGTGATGAAGATGTATCATAGTACCCCTATAAAAACTGGGCATGAAGAGGCGAAGCAAATGACAGAGAGAAATCCACCGGCCGGCCAGTTCCGCGTACTTGGTGAGCATGACAAATAGCTTGTATGTATACGGAGAGAGTGAGTCTGGCACACCCCATAATAGCGACAGAAGTCCTCTGCCAGAGAAGAAAGGGGAAGCTTGTAACCGATGACAAATGGGTACGCATAAAATGCGCAGTACCCCGGGCGATGTATCTGCACGACGTCGTTACCCGTGGGAATGAGTTCAACATGGTCACGAATCCACCACTTAGCCTTAAGCACAACAACATCCATTACGAAAATGACGGGCTTAGGATCGGCATCAGGTAAGTTCTTGAAATCAATCTCGGCTTTCCCCGAGCGTTGAATTATCTCATCCACAGTGGGAAAATTCTCATCCTCTACAATGGTCGTCCCTTCTTCATGGGAGAGCACATCTGTTTCCGATGCAACGGTACCGGCGACTCTACCGGAGTCAGAAGGTACACTATCCATGTTTTCTTTGGTTATGAAGATGATAAGTGCTAAGGTGGAGGGGGTAACAACGGCAAGAAACTTCATAAGAAGAGAGATGGAGACGTAAGAGTCTGAAGACGGAGGAAAGAAAAGCCTGGAGTTTCTCGAATAATTTATAGGAAACACAACAACCCAAACGAGAAGTTCTCTTCTCTATTTATAAGAATACAAGAACCCTGAGCACCAAACAGTGCCACGTCAACTCCAAAATAGAAGAGGCATAGGAAACGATGTAACGCATGGGGACGTGCACCATAATGACGCGTGACAATTTGATGTCATTTCAAACTGACGTAACGGTCAGGTATAGCTCTCGAAGCATCACATCGTTATTTCACTATAAAGGTTTCGCCCCTCAACCTAGATGCTCAGATTTCTTAACTCGCAAACTGCCGTAATCTGCCATCAAGCTCGTCCAAAGACGACCCCGAAAGGCGGTGGGACTAACTGTATAGGTCAAAATCTGATCAAAGGAATTTTACTTAAGAGAGGACGATCAGGAGTCAACCAAGCCGAAGTCACGTACAGGAAGCGATAGATTAGCGAATGATTCAGCTACAGTCGAGCACTTAGTTCGGCCCGAACGGCTAGTTCAATACTTAGACATTTCAGAGGAATACCCTAGAGGATATTCCAAGAATTAAGGTACTCCGGTTAAGGACCACTGGGTAAGGAAAGTGTTTTGTATAAATATCATTAGGGAGAACAACAGAAGGGGGGCTGATGGAAACACATACATACAGATACATCCTTCTGAAAGAGAAGAGGCTTCATCCTCCCAGGCTCTTCGCCCAAAGGAGGATAAATCTCGGGATCCTAACATTTTGTTTGGAGTTCAACTTTATTAAATGTATGAAGGTTAATCTTGTTCAAGAATAGTGCTTCTTTTCCTTTATGTATTCTTCATCATCATTTGATATTATTGAAGCCATATTCCTTTTCTTACATTATCAAATCCAATCACAACTGTAATCAAATTCTATATTCAACTATGCTTGTTTATTCTTGTCTCCTATCTCAGATCTAGAATAAATTATCTCTGGCTAGGATTTAGCCCATATCTTCTTATTTAATTAGTTTAGTAAAAAGGCTTGAAACTTTTTGGTCAAACAGTATCTGGCTAGAGCATTAAATGCTATTGATTTATTGTGCTTTGTATTGTTTTACACTTTTAGGTTTCCTATTTTTTATGACAACCTTGGGTGAAATAACTCTATTTGTTATAAAATAAGAGCGAAATAGAATGATATACAAATGGAGACAAGAGATATAAAAGGGACAATGTAGAAATTTCTCATTGAGGTATATATATTTCATAAGACTGACATCCTATTTATAGGTTACAATATCTCTTCGCAAATTACAAAGATTAATGAGCTTTATTCATTTCATGCATGAATTGACAAAGAAGGTTACAGAAGAGACATCCATATTAGATTTATAACACTCTTTAGATGTCCATAGATAATGTACCTCGTTAAAACCTTATAAGAAAAAACCTAGTGAAAAAAAACACTAGTAAGGAAAAAAAGAGTATACTATAACAACGGATAGGTTATTTTGAGTTCTAACTTTTCGTTTCGTGATTTGAGACGTTGAATAGTTTTTTCGATATTTTATGACTTGTATGCATGGTTTATTTCGATCTCCTAAAAGTTTAGATGTTTTTTGATAAAGAAATCTTGAATTTAGAGCTTTGGTACTATTGGAGTTGACCACGATCAACATTCTCGCTAAACGACCTCAAATAGGTATTTTGATGATTCTGGTAGGTTCGAATGATGATTTCAGGCATCTACATATGTTTGATTTGGGTCCCGCATGACCTGAGACCATTTTGGCATTTATGGTTAAAAGTTTAAAATTGAGTTCTTGAACATTGAAATTCTTGAGTTTTGGTTTTTGATTAAGGAATAAAGATGCTTTTCAATATTTTGTGCTTGCGAACGAGTTCGTGTAAAGTTATTGTACTTATATGGATGTACGAAATGGGGCCCGAGGTACCCGGGTGAATTTTGGATTGGTTTCGGGCTATTTTTGGTTAGTCTTATAGTTGCTGGTGCTGCAGACATCTATCACGATCCAAAACTCAACCTGTCGTGATGGCACCTATTATGTTACTAGGAAAGCTGACAACTTAGACACTTCCAACACTTTCAAATTTAGAATATAGTAAAATAGGTTTCAAATAAGTAAGAAATCTCACAAATTGAATAAAACTGCCACACTCGATACATAAGTTTTCCAAAATCAGGGTGTCACGGAGTACATGAGCATCTATACAACATAAGTCTGAAATACTGCCAAAGAAAAACTGAAACTGAATAAATAAGACTGAGGGATTGGGGAGGAGAGTCAAGGTCTGCAGACGCCAGTGCAGCTACCTCGAATATCTCCGACTGATAGTGAACTCTGAGAATAAGCAACCACCGTGTCCAAAAACACCTGGATCTGCACACGAAGTGCAAGGTGTAGCGTGAGTACAACCAACTCAGTAAGTAACAAGTCTAACTATTGGGCTGAAAGTAGTGACGAGCATCATAGTACAGTTTAACTACAGAATTACAAGTATAGATATGTAGGCACGCTCATGTACAACAGTAAAAGCCCAAACAGGTAAATCATGTCAAGTTCAATTGAAACAACATATGGTATATCTCAGTATCTACATGACAGTTATATATGCCAACTAATGTACAAAACAGTAATGAAATCATATGCATACTCTCAGAGTATCAGCTGCAGAGTCCTTCCATTCACTTCATCCTCACTGTCGCGCATTCCTCACAGCCACTCCATCCTCCCAATCTCTCAGCACTCGCACTCGCACTCGCACTCGCACTCAGTAGGTACCTATGCTCACTGTGAATGTGCAGACTCTTGTGGGGAAATTCCTGCCCAAACGCTATAATAAGCCAATCATGGAATGAATCAAATAAACATGCTGCGACGTGCAACTGATCTCATAAATATCCTCACAACCAGGTCCTCGGCATCACTCAGTCATCACTCTCTCCAGTCTCTCAGGCTCAAAAGAATCATGATATTTAGCTCAAACAATGATTATATAGTGTATCAATAAAGGAAAACAAAGACAGAGATATAATGTGCAAATGATAGCTATGACTGAGTAAAAAATTGCAAATTAAGCAAATATTTCAACATGTAACACGACCTATGTGGGTCCCAACAGTACCAACACATAGCCTAAGCATGATTTCTAGCATGACTGGCAATTGAATTTTTCTAACACGGTGAAAATACGAATAACGACAAGATTAATCAACTATGCAGTTCCATGGAATCAACACTGTCACAATTCTTATGGTGCACTGATGTTTCGTAGAAATGCAGTACTTTTGATACTAATTAGAAAGACTTTAGCTAATCAAATTTAAAGCATTATTAGTCATTTCTTATGTAGTTTTGGTGTTTTGCAAGAAACGGGACTTGAAGAACCATGAACAGGAAAAAGATGACAAAAACCCATGAAAAGGTAGAAATGTGGCAGGCCTGCGACCGCACAAGTGAAACAAGATATGGTACATCTCAGTATCTACATGACAGTTATATATGCCAACTGAAGTATAATACATTAATGAAATCATATTCATACTCTCACGGTATCGCCGCTCAGTCCTCCCATTCACTCCATCCTCACAGTCACTCATTCCTTACAGTCACCCCATTCTCGGCACTCACGCTCGGAACTTGCACTCACACTCGCACTCAGTTGTTACCTGCGCTCACTGTGGATGTGTAGACTCCGAAGGGGAAATTCTAGCCCAAGCGCTATAATAAGGCAATCATGGCATGAATCGAATAAACATGCCGCAACCATGCAACCCGATTTAATAAATATCCTCACATCAGGCCCTCGACCTCACTCAGTCATCACTCTCTCCAGTCTCTCGGGCTCACAAGAATCATGATAATCACCCGAAACAGTGATGATATAGTGTATCAATAAAGGACAATAGAGACAGAGATATAATATGCAAATGATAGTTGTGGTTGAGTACAAAATTACAAATTAAGCAAATATTTCAACATGTAACATGACCTTTGTGGGTCCCAACAATACCAACACATAGCCTAAGCATGATTCTAACATGACTGGCAGCTCAATTTCTCTAACACATGGTGAAAATATGAATAACGACAAGATTAATCAACTATACAATTCCATAGAATCGACCAAGTCACAATTCTTATGGTGCACGCCCACACGCCCGTAACCTAGTATGTGCATCACCTCAACACAAATCACATAACACATAATTCGGGGTTTTATACCCTTAGAACCAAGTTTAGAAGTGTTATTTACCTCAAACTATGCAAATCTCTATTCCAACAAGCCCTTGCCTCGCGAAACAGCGTCTGAATACCTTGAATCTAGCCACAAACAATTCGATACGATCAAATCAATCTATAGGAATCAAAAGTCACAAATTTCTTAATAATGCTAAGTTCTTAATCAAAAGTCAAAATTTCAACTCAAAACTCAACCACTGGGCCCACGTTTCGGAATTTGATAAAAGCCACAAAATTCGAACACCCATCCAACCACGAGAGTAACCATACCAAAATTACTCAAATCCGATACCAAAATCTCGATCAAATCCCCAAAATTCGGCCTAAGGAGTTTCCTCCATTTCCCCCCAAATTTTCAACCCAAATAACTAATTAAATGGTGAAATCAAAGATATAACCATGGAATTTAACCAAAACTAAGTAAGAATCAGTTACCCTAATCACTCCCTTGAAAATCTCTCCAAGAACCACCTCCAACCGAGCTCCCATAATCAAATATTGTAAAATGACTCAAACCCTCGTTTTTGAAATATTTAAGTTCTGCCCAGATGTCCTTAATCGCGATAGCAGAAATTGCTTCGCGATCACGAAGCACAACTCAACCGCCCAGTAATTTAACCCTATGCGAATAAATCCCTACGCGAATACGATGAACTGATTCCTCAAACCTACATGATCATGTCCCTCTTCACGCGATCTCATAGAGCAAACGCGTGATAACCCAACTATCGACCCAAACCTATGGGCCGCAACGGGAACCCGGAGCCTTACTCAACCGAGTACCAACATACTTATCTTTCTTATCGTACTCTCATTGGCAAATGGGCCAAACGGGCCATCATGGGCTAACTTGAATAAACATGAGGGTATACTCAATATAGGGCGACTCAAACTGATATAGAAACTTATACATGTGACATACAGGCCTATAAGGCCAACGTGATCCTTTATACACTTAAAACATAGGCCGACAAGGCTATACAATTATCTGTATACACGATATCTGTCTACAAGCCTCTAAGAGTACATAAGTATCGTAAAGGTCGAGACTGACCCTGCCGTACCAATCAATACATGTACTAATCATATTGACCAAATAAGCAACTCCGGAGCAATGGAGCGCACCAATACCTTCCGCTGAGGTGATAGCCTACTTGGAGAACTCTCAAGCTGCTATCGGGACCTGCGAGCATGAAACGCAGCATCCCCAGGCAAAGGGTCATCAGTACAAATAATTTACCGAGTATGTAAGGACTGAAGATCAGTACATATGAGACATAGATGAAACATGGAATAAGGAATTCCCCCTGTAAGTCTAAATGACTTTGTAAATTCTGAAACATTTATAATGTCATGCACGTGCGTGTAAATGCCGTGTCATGCATAGGTATAGGTGTACATAATATCATCAAGCCTCTGATGGCATTCCATCATATTATCTCGGCCACTATGGGCAAAATCATCAATGTATACCAGCTGATCAGGTGGTGAGCGTATATAACACCGTAACCTTTTCCCATATCCCATATCATATATATACATATATACGCATGTATAACGTCGTCTGGTCATGGGTCAATGTACATGTATAAGTGAATGCAATGCATGAGAAGTACGTTATTAAAATCTCTCTGAACGTCATAAGACCGTTATACCTCTGATTAATATCATGAAATAAACTTTATCAACTTACGTATTTTTTTAGACCCATGAATAGACGATAGAATAATAAGACATATAGGAATTCAAGAGCATAGGCACCTTTAATACTTCTATGAATAGAGTCATTTATGGAAGTTGTTCATTCTCGTTTCGTTTGTATCATATGGATCATGACAAGAGGAAAGAAGGGATAGCCTTAACATACCCAATCCGATTCTCTTGACAATACTTCCAACACACGTCAATTGCGACAACATGTAACGGCGGATCGAAGTAGGGAAAAATCCATATGATATTCTTGAGAAAGATTGTACCGTGCTCTTTTATAATTGCAAATCTCATTGTGATTACACAGTATAATTTCATTGCAAATCTCTTAGAATTGCAATTGAGCAATTCCGTATTGAAGCTTCATCTCTCTCTTGGCACACTTAGAATCACACCTTAATAAGGTAAATCTCTTAAAACTGTTGGCTTTTGTGGGCCCTACTTGATTGGGATGACTTGGCCAAAAAAGTGTCCAAATTATGCCACCTTGCAACATAATTTAAGAGTCATTTGATTGACTTCATGTTGCTGCCACATTGGTTGTTCAAGAGGTTATCAAAAATGTCTTATTAATTACCAATTTCGTAATTAGCTTGGTAATTCCGCAATAATCCAATAATTAATCAATTTCCCACATAACTAAGAATTATCTCAAATTACTTAAAATACAACTCACTTTTAACGCACTTTATACACCTTACTATCATGGTCATGTGGTACCTTGTATGGTACTAGTCCATAAATACGGGGTATTATAGCTTGGACCATAAATATGGGGTATTATCTCAAAATGTCAAACTTCGACGAAACTCATTTTCTTCGATTTGCTTACCCTCTTACCTTCACAAATTTACTTACCCCTTGTTTGAAATAGCTTAATACTTATAATCCCAAAATAATCTCATTCCCGAGCTTACGTCGATTAACTTACGATGAAAATTTTACGTACAAAAAAATGCGGGATGTAACATCTCATTTACGAGCTTTCATCAATTTATTTATGGCATACTTTCATGTACGAAAATATGGGGTGTAACACCAACTGCCTCATTTCCTCTACACGAGCGCAACTTAGCCCACGCGTTCGCGATACATTATCTACTCCAGCTACGCGATCGCAGCCCAAAACTTGCGATCGCATAGTACAAGCTTCCATTGCCCAAAATAATAGCCTACGCGATCGCGGACCTGATCACATATACCAACAAGTCTTATAACACGATACGAACTTAGACGAGCCTTCAAATCACATCAAATAACGCTAAACCATGAATCATGCATCGATCCAAGCCTAATGAACTTTTGAACTTCTAACTTCTACATTCGATGCCGAAACCTATCGAATCACGTCCGATTGACCTCAAATTTTGCACACAAGTCACAAATGACAAAACGAACCTACTCCAACTCCCGGAACCCCAATCTGAGCACGGTAACCACAAAGTCAACTCTTGGTCAAACTTCTAAATTTCTAGCTCTCGCCATTTCAAGCCTAATTTAACTACGGACCTCCAGATCACTATCCGGACACACTCCTAAGTCCAAAATCACCCAACGGAGCTATCAGAACCCTCAAAACTCCATTCTGGAGTCGTTACACACAAGTCAAAATCTGGTCAACCTTTTCAACTTAAGCTTCCAACCTTGAAACAAAGTGTCTCATCGCATTCCGAAACATCCCCGGAATCAAATAAACTATCCTGGCAAGTCACATAACAACAAATAAGCAGCAAATGAATAGTAAATGGGGGACCAGGGCTACAACACTCATAACGACCGACTGAGTTATAACATCCTTCCCCTCTTAAACAAAAGTTCGTCCTCGAACGGGTCCAGAAATGTACGTGGAGTCTCAAATAGGCGTGGATATCTACTCCGCATCTCCCGCTCGGTCTCCGAAGTAGCCTCCTCAACTGGATGACCTCTCTACTGCACCTTCACATAAGCTATGTCCTTTGTTGACCTCAACTTTCGAACCTACTGACCCAAAATATCCACCGGTTCCACATTATAAGTCAAATCACTATCCAACCGAACCTTGCTGAAATCCAGAACATGAGACGAATCACCTACATACTTCCAGAGCATAGAAACATGAAATACTGGATGAACACTGGACAGAGTAGGCGGTAAGGCAAGCTCGTAAGCTACCTCCCCAATCCTCTGAAGCACCTCAAGTGGCCCAATATACCGAGGGCTTAACTTGCCCTTCTTCCCAAACCTCATAACACCCTTCATGGGTGAAACCTTGAGCAGTACCTTCTCCCTAACCATGTAAGCAACATCACAAACCAAGTCAGTACTCAATAGCCTAGACTGTGCCATGCGAAGCCGCTCTTGAATCAATTTAACCTTGTCCAAACATCCTAAACCAAGTCAGTACATAATAGCCTAGCCTCACCCGTCTCAAACCATCCCACCGGATACCGATATCGCATCCTATAAAAAGACTTATACGGATCCATCTGAATGCTCAATTGGTAGCTGTTGTTGTAGGCAAACTCTATGAGCGACAGAAAATGATCCCAAGAACCCCCAAAATCTATGACAGAAGCGCGTAGCATATCCTCCAATATCTGAATAGTGCACTCGGATTGCCCGTCCATTTGAGGGTGAAATGCTGTACTCAACTCAACCTATGTGCCCAACTCTCGCTGCACGACTCTCCAAAACTGCATGCCCCGATCTGAAATGATGGACACCGGCACACCGTGAAGGCAAACAATCTAGCAAATGTAGATGTCAGCCAAATGCTCCAAAGAATAAATAGTCCTAACTGGAATGAAATACGTGAACGTGGTCAACCGATCCATAATAAACCAAATAGCATCAAACTTCCTCGAAGTTTGTGGGAGTCCGACTATAAAATCCATGGTGATACGCTCCCATTTCCACTCCGGAATCTCAAGCCTCTGAAGCAATCTGCTCTCAAGCCTCTAAAGCAATCTGCCTGGTCTCTAATGCTCATACTTCACCTGTTGAGAAGTTAGGCGCCGAGCTACAAATCCCACTATATCCTTCTTTATTCTCCTCCACCAATAGTGCTACCTCAAGTCCCGGTACATCTTCCGGCACCCGGATGAATGGAATACCATGAAATGTGGGCCTCCTCAAGAATCAACTCACATAGCCCATCCATATTTGGCACACAATTCTGACCCTGCATCCTCAACACCCCATCATCCCCAATGTAACATCCTTGGCATCACCATGTTGAACCGTGGCCTTAAGGACAAGCAAATGTGGATCATCATATTGGCGATCTCTGATGCGATCAAATAAGGAAGACCGAGAAATCACACAATCTAGAACTCAACTGGGCTCCGAAACATCTAATCTCACGAGCTGGTTGGCCAAGGCCTGAACATCAACTACAAGAGGTCTCTCACCAACAGGAATGAATGCAAGGCTACCCATACTCAGCGCCTTCCTACTCAAGGCATTGGCCACCATATTGTCCTTCCCGGGATGATACAGAATAATAATATCATAGTCCTTTAGCTGCTAATACCATCTCCGTTGTCTCAAATTTAGATCCTTTTATTTGAACAAGTGCTGAGACTCTGATGATCTATAAATAGCTCATATGACACATCATAGAGATAGTGTCTCCAAATATTCAATGCATGAACGATGGTTGCCAACTCCAAATCATGGACAGGGTAGTTCTTCTCATGGGGTTTTAACTGGCGTGAAGCATAAGCAATCACTCTACCCTCCTGCATCAAGACACACCCAATACCAATCGAAGATGCATCACAATACACTGTATAAGAGCTTGACACTGAAGGCAAAACTAGAACTGGAGCTGTGGTCAATGTAGTCTCGAGCTTCTGAAAGCTCTCTTCACACTCATCATAGTCAAAGGCGATGCAATATACGAGAAACCAAGCTGCGAATCTCAGTAGTTGAGGACGGTCTGGGCCAAATCTGAACCGCCTCTATCTTCTTTGGATCAACCATAATCCCCCAGTTGGACACCACGTGCCCTAAGAACGCCACTAAATTAAGCCAAAACTCACACTTGGATAACTTGCCATAAAACTCAACCTGTCCTGATGACGCCTGTCATGTTACTAGGCAAGCCAAAAACTTAGACACTTCCAACACTTTCAAATTTAGAATATACTAAAATAGGTTTCAAAGAAGTAAGAAATATCATAAACCAAATAAAATTGCCACACTCGATACATAAGTTTCCCAAAATCAGGGTGTCAGTGAGTACATGAGCATCTATACAACCCAAGTCTGAAATACTGCCTAAGAAAAACTGAAACTGAATAAATAAGACAGAGGGCTAGGGGAGGAGAGTCAAGGTCAGCGGACGCCAGGGCAGCTACCTCGAATATCTCCGACTGATAGTAAACTCTGAAAATCAGCAACCACTATGTTCAGAAACACCTGGATCTGTACACGAAGTGCAGGGTGTAGCGTGAATACAACCAACTCAGTAAGTAACAAGTCTAACTATTGGGCTGAAAGTAGTGACGAGCTTCATAGGTATAGTTCAACTACAAAATTACAGTATAGATATGTAGGCACGCTCAAGTTCAACAGTTAAAGCCCAAACAGGTAAATCATGTCAAGTTCAATTGAAACAACATATGGTATATCTCAGTATCTACATGACAGTTATATATGCCAACTAATGTACAAAACAATAATCAAATCATATGCATAATCTCAGAGTATCAGCTGCACAGTCCTTCCATTCACTTCATCCTCACTGTCACGCATTCCTCGCAGCCACTCCATCCTCCCAATCTCTCAGCACTCGCACTCGCACTCACACTCAGTAGGTACCTATGCTCACTGTGAATGTGCAGACTCTTGAGGGGAAATTCCTGCCCTAACGCTATAATAAGCCAATCATGGAATGAATCAAATAAACATGCCGCGACGTGCAGCCGATCCCATAAATATCCTCACAATCAGGTTCTCGGTATCACTCAGTCATCACTCTCTCCAGTCTCAGGCTCACAAGAATCATGATAATTAGCCCAAACAATTATTATATAGTGTATCAATAAAGGAAAACAGAGACATAGATATAATATGCAAATGATAGCTGTGACTGAGTACAAAGTTGCAAATTAAGCAAATATTTCAACATGTAACACGACCTATGTGGGTCCCAACAGTACCAACACATAGCCTAAGCATGATTTCTAGCATGACTAGTAGCTGAATTTTTCTAACACGGTGAAAATACGAATAACGACAAGATTAATCAACTATACAGTTCCATGGAATCAACACTGTCAGCATTATAAGTCATTTCTTATGTAGTTTTGGTGTTTTGCAAGAAACGGGGACTTGAAGAATCAAGAACAGGAAAAAGATGACAAAAACCCATGAAAAGGTAGAAATACGGCAGGTCTGCGACCGCACAAGTGATGTGCGGACCGCAGACCCAACGCATAGTGAAGCATTCCATCCCAGTATCTGAGCGTCGTATCTAGGGTTCATTGTGCAGTCGCACAATTCATATGTGGACCACATAGTGATTGCACAAATGCAAAAGGGTTTCCTGTGAAAATGATTTTGCAGTACGATATGTGGCCGCGAAAAAAACATGCGGACCACACAAAAAAATGTGATGAACAACTGGAAAATTCTGTGATTAGATCTGCTGTGAAAAAAGGAGATGTGCGGACCGCGAAGGCGTTATGGGGCCCATTCTGCGGTCACAGACTTTATCTCTAGGGTCATTTTTGTCACTTTTTGTCCACAACTTTTGCACCATTATAATTAGAATGACTAGGGTTTTTGTGGACCAGCTTGTTTGAAAAGAGGCTACACTTAGAGCATTGAATAAACCATTATTTTGGAAGCTTTTGAAGAGAGAATCCAAGACTTGTCGTCTTTGTAAGCTTTATGACTTTATTTATTACTTTGTTCTTGTATTCTAGTATGAGTAGCTAACTTTAAATACTATGGTTGTGGACCCTAAATGGGTGTAATGTTAATGAGTGTTTACCATTGAATATATATATATAGTTGTTTGATATCTATTCATTTCTCATGCTTCATTTGTTGTTGATGGTTGCAAACATTGTCCAGTATTATTTTACTCTGTCTTTACTTGAAAAAGTGGGTTAGGGTTTGGTAGAATTTAATAGCAAGAACTCAAGGCTTTAAACCTTATTTAATAGTATCGCTTAGGGATTAGTGGGTTCTACTTGGCATAAATTGGTTGTTCATAATTTTAACTCTTTTATATTTGGGAAAATCATAAGGAGAAAATACTACCTAATTATTGGAAAATATTGGGTTGTCATTTATAACGATTTGCATATCAAAGGACCTTCAATTAGAAATATATCATATTAACACTGATAGCATTACATTCTATTGATGGGGACATAACCTTGGTTTTCTTAATCAAATTAATCACATTCTCTTAACAAAATAGTTTTTCTTGACAATTCACAATTACAAAACTCTTCTTCAATTAACGGAGTAGAACTACGACTTAAGTCAAGTTTCACACTACTCAAGTAACCTTTTCACACCTATTCCCTGTGGGATTCGACCCCAACCTAGTTGGGTAATTATATTTGACATCGGCCACCTTACACCATTTATTTAGGTGTAATTTGAGCGTATCAAATTTTTGCGTCGTTGCCACGAAATACGATTTTGAAATTATTAATTAGTGTGTACTTTACTTTACGTCTTCTTCTATTCTATCACACTTTGCTTGGTGTCATTAGGTAAACATGGGTGAGCCGGAAGAAGAGAATGTGTTTGCGGATATAGATGAGTGTATTGAGGATACAAATGCCATTGTCCCTCACAGAGTTGACTCTGCTACCTTCAAAGTGGAATATAGTCTAATCCTAATGCTAAAGGCGGAGGGTTTCCTCCGAAATTCCATGATGATGACCCTACACAACATCCTAGAAACTTTTTGGTTGTATGTGCAATGCATAAGCAGAATAATGTCTCGGATGATGCCCTAAGGTTGAGGGTGTTCAAGTACTTTTTAAATGGAGAGGCAAGACAGTGGATCCATAATCTACCTCCTAATTCCATCCACACTTGTCCCAAACTTGTCTGAGCTTTCCTGTCACGCCCCAACCTCGGGAGGCGCGACCGGCGCTTAATCGAGTGAACCCAACTGAGCAAGCCTTTTGAACACTTTCTACCCAACTCACTATGACCAAGAAAACCATGCTTTCATTTATTTAGACAGTAGGAAAGATCGTACATATAACATTGCTAGTTCATTTCATATTACCACATTTAAACCATAGTTAAGTTTCCGATATTTCATACAGTTACAGTTTAGAAGAACAAGAGTTTAGAATTACAACACAGTTCATTGACCCATCCATCACCCGTACATAACCCACACAACATCTACGGAGCCTCTAAAGATGCAAAAGACAGTTATGATAATGCTGGCAACAAGGCCCCGGCTATACCTCAAAAAGTGGAAATTTATGACAAAAGACATACAGCATAACCCCTGGAAGAAAAGGGGCTTACCAAGGTTGCTGAGTGGAGGATGCTCCGCTACCTACGATCGGCATTGTCTTCTATGGAGTCACCTACATCCATTCAAAGATGTAGCGCCCCCGGCAAAAGGGACGTTAGTATCATGGAATAGTACTAGTATGTATAACTAAACACCATCTCCTTAGAAAGAACTATCATACAAGAACAAAGAAATCATAAGGATCAATCAAAAGCTTTAAATTATCACCACATCATAAAATAAAAGGATCATATAACTTTCACATAATTTCCATAGCTTTAGGTTGGGGCATTTAATACTGTTCATCATCATTCACAATACCACCGCTTTCTTGCGCGGAGTCCTATCTCGACCCGATCGGCTAGGTTGCCTCACTTGAGACATGTATCTCAATCACAATCTCATTCTCACTTTCCGGATTCAATATCAGCACAATACCACCATGTGTGCGTCATGGCATCCGATCATGGCCCGATCGGCTAGGCCGTCTTACCAAGACATTGTTCCTTTTTCATTAATCATATCATTTCAATCTTTATTTCACATATATCAATTCATAGGCACTTGGGGCCACAATTATCACATCATACTTGGCACTAGGCCACATTTAATAACTCATGCTCTTTTTCCCCATATTTCACATCATTTCCACTTTCAACGTTAACATTACAATTTAGGATAATAGGAACATACAAGAGCAATTCAAGTTGTAAGCATAGAGAAGATTTCACATAGTTTGGCATAACAATCTCAGTTTAAACTTGACTTGAAGTCTAGGCATTTCAACACATGGTTCACATTCTTCACACATCCTTAAATTACCGAGAATAGTATATTGAACACATTGAGACACACCTTTCACATATATATTTGTAACACCAATTCATGTGAAATAACAATCAATACATCAATCAAATTTCGGTCTTACAACATTTTCATGGACACCAAAGGAGCTCAATTTCTAAGAAGAGGGGGTTTTAGTCATACATACCTCAATAGAGCTTTCCTTAAATTCTTACAAAATTCCGGAACTCTTAGTAACTTGATCTATTTTATGAAAATTACAAGTTGAACCAAAAGTTAGAGAGATGATTAAGATTCTAGCTCATTTGATTACATTATCAAGCACTAAGTGTACATTGTGATTTTAGGACCTTTTTGTGAGAGATTTTTATCATCCTACACCCCATTTGTTATATTTTTAGCTCACAATCTCCCCATACCCTATTATCATTCATGCATGCAAGATAATCAATCCATTTACCCATGAACCCGCTTGTTAATCACTTATTTTAATAGGAATTTCGAAATCAAGGTTAGGGCACAAGTTCTTACCTCTAAGGATGAAGGCCTAGCAAATTTTACTTGAAAATCTTCAAAGATTTGGGCAAGGACTGTAGTGACTTGGTGAGAATTAGTTTCTCCCTCTAGAACTCCTTCTCTCACTCTAAATGTAGTAGAAAATAGCATAAAAGGGTCTAATGGGGTGTTTTTAATGAGATGGGGTCAGGTTTTAAATGTTAGAAAATAGGAGCCCCGACTCAATATGTGGTCGCATAACTGATATGCGGCCCGCAAAAGGGACCGCAAAATGGCCCTCAAAACTTGAACATTCTGCCCGGGTATGCGACAAAAAAACGGTCCGCATACCTATTCTGTGGTAGCATAATGCACCGTAGAACTGCCCCTCGCAAAATTCCAAGGAGGTTATGCGATGACTATGCTGCCCGCATATTGATTATGCGATCGCATAATTGGCCACATAGTTGACCTCAAAACTAACCAACATCCTGCCTCACTCTGCGGCAAGTATGCGGTCCGCATAGCTATTATGCGACCGCATAATGGACCGCAGAAACGCGCTTTTCTGAAAAACATTATTCCTTAATTTTTTGATGCACAGATCAATCCAAAAGGTCTGAACCGCGGCGAGCTTGCGAGATTTTATAAATTTCTAACACATATTCCTAACTTGGCACTACGAGATTTCGGGTTTTTGAGTAAAAATTTCACGGGGCCTTACATTTCCTAGCAAAATGGTTCCCACAAAGCAAGAAGTCTGAGCTCCGGGATAAAAATTTTCTTCTTCAAGCAATTACTAGGAGAGCATCTACTTGAGGCATGGGATAGATTCAAGCTATATTTGGTGAGGTCGCCAAATCATGGCTTTTCGAATAATATTTAGTTAGAGAAGTTTTACATGGGCTTGGATCCTAGGGATCAATCCATATCCAAAAATGCGGCGGATGAATCTTTTATGGATAAAACATTTGCGCGGATCACACAAATCCTCGACAAAATGGCCGAACATAACCAAGCTTGGCACTAGGAAGACACCACGGGTGGAATTGCATATGGTACTCCTTCCTTGACAAATATGATTAAGGAGAACCAAGAAAGAGATCAAGTAATTGCTAGGCTTGCTACCAGTGTCAATGTGTTGACAAAAATGCTCACTGAAAGCCAAACAAAGAAAGTGAATGTTGTGGAAGATGTGCAACCGATGTCAAATGAGGACTATGAAGAAGCAAATTACGTCAATAATTCACAAGGAGGATATCAAAGACCACCCTACCAAGGTTCCGGACAACACCACCAAATAAGATCTAACCCGCAAGGGCAAGGTAACCAACAATGGCAAAATGACCAAGGCAGTTCAAATCAAGGAAATTGGAGTAATAATAACAACTTCTCAAATCGGAGTTCAAACCTCTATGTTCCACCAAAGGGGAAATATTCTAAATCTCCACATTGGAAGGAAAGTTCTTAATATGAGTCAAAGTTGGAAAGCATGCTTGAAAGAGCATTGAAAAATCAGGAGACATCCCACACTTCAATGAAAATATGACCGAGCTTGTAGGTTCTTATACCTCATCTATTCAAAAGTTGGAGATGCAAATGAGGGATTTATTAAGAGAATAGAATCCAAAGAAAAAAGGCAAGCCAAGTGATACTATTGCAAACCCAAAAGGTAGTGAGAGTGGCCCAACTTCTCATTATATGTCCAATACAACTCGGAGCGGGAAAATACTTCAAGGTGAGAATGAAAAAGTGGTCGAAGAGGAAGATTCTAAACAAGAAGTTGAGGCACAAGTTGAGATGCCAAATGTTGTTGAAAATGAAAGACTCCCAAAGAAGGTGAACGCTCAAGAGGTGAACCGTGAAGAGGAAATGGTTATAGAGGCACCAAAACCTCTAGCACCAATTCCTAGACCTCCCCCTCCTATCCCTCAAAGACTAGTTAGAAGAGCTGATGATAGCAAACTCGAGAAGTTATATGACATCCTAAAGCAATTATCGGTGTACATTCCATTTGTGGAAGAATTCCAAGAGATGCCGAGTTTTTCTAAGTACTTGAAAGACTTGATCACTAAAAAAAACCACCAAGAATGAAGTGTTGAATATGACACACCGGGTTAGTTCCATCATTGCAACAACCGCCGTCCAAAAGAAAGAGGACCCGGGATTGCGTGACTTTGCACGAGCCCTTTATGATAATGGGGCTAGCACCATCTTAATTCCCCTTGCTATATACAAGAAAGCGGGATTGGGAATGCCTAAGCCTACAAGTATCAGGTTGCAAATGGCCGACCGTTCAATAAAGTGACAGGCGGGAATAGTTGATGATGTGCTTGTGAAAGTGGGGAAGTTTGTCCTCTCCGCCAACTTTGTTATTCTCGATTGTGCTATTGATAAAGAGATCCCTATCATCTTGGGGAGACCATTCCTTGATACCGAGAGGGCACTCATGGACTCGAAATGAAATGAGATTAAGTTGTGAGTTAATGACGAAGAAGTTACCTTTCAAGCAAGTAAGGGAATAAAATTGCCACATGCATACGATAGTATCTCAGCCATTGATGTTGTTGATGAGGTAGAGGATGTCGTCGAGATGAATATAGAGGAGGAATGCCTATGTGAGGAATTGGTGGCTATTTCGGTGAATTTTGATGGTGAGGACATGGAAGGGTACGTGGAATCGGTGAATGCGTTGGAAGGGCTTGGGTCCTACACTTATGAACCAAATAAGCTTTCTCTTGAATTAGAGAATAGAGTCACTCCTCCCTCTAAGCCTTCAATTGTCCAGCCGCCACAACTTGAGCTCAAGCCACTTCCGCCGCACTTAAGGTATAAATTTCGTGGCTCTAATGAAACTCTACCCATAATTGTTTCTTCTTTGTTGAATGATGTGCAGGTTGAAAACTTATTGGATACCTTGAGGGAGCATAGATAGGCCATTGGTTGGACTATAGCGGTTATCCGAGGGATTCCCGCTGGAATTTGTGAGCACAAGATACAGTTGGAGGAAGAGAGAAAACCTAGTGTGGAGAACCAAAGAATGTTAAATCCTTCCATGCAAGAGGTGGTGAAGAAAGAAATCATAAAATGGTTGGATGTCGCGGTTATCTACCCCATTTCCGATAGTCCTTGGGTGAGTCCGGTGCAATGTGTGCCAAAGAAAGGAGGCATGACCGTGATTCAAAATAACAAAAATGAACTCATCCTAATGAGGACGATGACCGGGTGGAGAGTTTGCATGGACTACCGGAAGCTCAATAGTGCTACTTGCAAAGATCATTTCCCTATGCCTTTTATTGATCAAATGCTTGATCGCCTAGTGGGAAGGTCATTTTATTGCTTCTTGGATGGTTACTCCCAACATCGCCTTAGAGGACCTAGAGAAAACGACATTCACACGTCCGTATGGGACCTTTGCTTTTAGTTGGATGCCATTTCGTCTATGCAATGCTCCCGCTACCTTTCAACGAAGCATGATGTCAATCTTCTCGAACATGGGGGAGGATTTCTTAGAGGTATCCATGGATAACTTCTCCGTAGTTGGTGATTCCTTTGAGCATTGCCTTGACAACCTTAGGCGAGTGCTCAAACGATGTGAGGAGACAAACCTAGTGCTCAATTGGGAAAAATGTCACTTCATGGTGGATGAGGGTATTGTTCTTGGCCACAAATTCTCCAAGCAAGCAGTCATTTCAATCTTTTTCTTCCAATTCTAAGAAAGAAAAATCCCGAAAAATCCGTCAATAAATGACGAACATGTCCTTCGCAGATGCGAAATCACTGAAGGATTTTGCATTGTTTCAACTCTCTTTTGCTTAATTTCACTTCATTTGATTTCAATTCTCTTCAAGACTTCATTTCCCTAAAAATCTAGCAATACACACCATAAACAACCTCATATTATAACTAACGGATGCAAAATCTAAAGAAAAGAGACTAAAATAAATGGTAAAATCACCACTCATCTTAGTGTTCTAATGCAAAAAATGTGAATTGAAACACTGGAAGTCTTGCTCTTTTGAGGAAAAACCCCGGTGAATGTTGGATAAACTTTGGTTCGATGACAATCTTCATTTCCCATTAGGAATTTTTCCATCTAGCCAAAGATTATCTAACCAACCCTAGTGGCTCCCTTGACGAAACACTTGTGAATAGTTGAATAGCCTTTGGTATGATGGAAAGTTTTGCTTCCCATTAGAAATTCGCCATTGAGCCAAATATTATTTAACCATCCCGCAGTGATTTGTCATTTCAATGCCTTGTCATTCAAAGGTCTTAACTCTGCTTATGATGTTTCCTTCGTAATATGCTTTACGTTGCTACCTCATTAAAAACCTTGCTAGAAAAACCCAATTGGGACAAAAACTGGACGAAGGAAAAAGAGTGCAGCACATACTTTCAGTATAAGTAGGATCCATCAGCAGTAATACCTTTTGAGATGAGTCACGTTCCAGTTGCTCAGCAATTTTATTGTGTCTTAGTTCTCTAGTTCGTAAGATCCTTTTTCAGTGACAGCTAAACCTGATAGGGGCTTTCCCATGTTAGACCCAGCTTTCCTGCTTAAGCTCCTGGGTGTTCTGAGTCACTTTCCTCAAAACCAAATCTCCCACTTTAAAGTAGCGGAGATTGGCCCTCCGGTTATAGTATCTTTCCATTCTTTGTTTCTGAGCCACCCTCCTTATTTGGCCAAGTCCCTGCGCTCGTCAAGACGCTCTAGTTTGACCAACAATGCTTTATTATTTGCTTCTTCATCCACCCGGAAGTACTGCAAGGTCGGTCCTCCTATTTCCACCGGGACCGGTATGCCCATAGTCCCGGTAACTCTTCGGGCCACTTGCCCTTGTCTACTTCCAACCTTTTTTTGAGTTTTTGAATAATCACCTTATTGGTTTATTCCATATGCCCATTTGCGCTCGGAAGTTATTGTGAAGATGTGATTCTTTTAATTTTTAGGTCTTCAAGAAATTTAGTGACATTGGAGCCTATGAACTGTGGCCCATTGTCACAGGCAATCTCCTTCGGTATTTCGAATCGGCAAATTATGTTTAACCGTAGGAAATCTACCACTTTGTGCTCACCGATCTTTTGGTAGGGACCTATTTCAACACATTTAGTGAAGTAATCGGTTAAAAGTAAAAGAAATCTTACCTCCTAGGAGCCGGTGGTAGCGGCCCAACTATATTCACCCCCCATTTCATGAATGGCCGTGGGGATAGTATCAAATGCAGTAGTTCGGCCGGCTGGAGCGCCAATGGTGCATGTCATTGACACTTGTCGCATTTTAAACGAATACCTTCGCATCTTGTTCCATTCGAGGCCAATAGTATCCTGCTCTAACTAATTTTAGCATCAATGAATCTGTACCGGAATTATTTCCACGGATCCTTTGTGAACCTCTCTCATGAGGTAATCTGCCTTTGAGGCTCCTAATCACCGGGCTAACCGGCCTTGGAACGACCTTCTAAACAGCTACCCCCCCCCCCCCAGAAGCTGTAACGAGCTACCTTTGTGAGGAGTGCCCGGGATGCCTTCAGGTCTTCAGGCAACTTGATGTGCTGCAGATAATTGATAATCTGATTTATCCAGTCCCAGACTAGGTTAGTCGTATTTACTTCGCAATAACCGTCCACATCTAGTACCGAATGAATGAGCTGTACGATAGTACCAGAATCTGATCCCTTCATCTTTGTGGACGATTCCAAGTTGTCCAATGCATCTGTTTCTATGTTTTCTTCTATTGGGATATGGGTGATCGACCACTCCCTGAACCGCATGAGCAAAGTTTGAACTTTAATCACAGAATGTTGCATGTGTTCCTCCTTTGTGTCAAAGATCCCATAAATTTGGCTTACCACCAGCTCCGAATCACATTTGATTTCTATGACCTCGGAGCCAAGTCCCCGGGCCGATTCGAGTCCTTCAATCAATGCCTCATACTCGACTTCATTGTTAGTCAAAGGAATAGTTTCTATGTCCTACCTCAGGGTTTCTCCCAAAGGCATGACTAGGACCACCACGAGACCGGACCCTTTCACATTGGAGGCTCTATCCGTGAACAGGGTCCAAACTACTAATATCATTTCTGATACCATCACTGCTTCTTTTGCAGCCAAAGGCAGTATCCCGAAATCAACCATGAAGTCGGCCAAAACTTATGATTTGATCGCAGTCCTGGGCTTATACTTAATATCAAATTCACTAATTTCAACTCCCCATTTGGCCAGTCGAACTGACAATTTAGGTTTGTGAAGTACATTCTGCAGGGGAAAGGTTGTTACTATGACTATAGGGTGGCACTAAAAGTAAGGCCTAAGCTTTCGAGAGGCGACTACGACAGCTAAGGCCAATTTTTTTAGGTGCGGAAAATGAGTTCTTGCTCCCGACAAAATTTTGCTAACATAATAGATAGGAGATTGCGTACCTTCATTCTCCTAGAGTGTAACAACACTTACTGCTACCTCCGAGACCGCTAAGTATATTAGCAACTATTCGCCTTCCTCCGGTTTTGATAGCAATAGAGGGCTTGATAGATAACGTTTTAGGTCTTTTGAGGCCTGTTGGAATTCTGGAGTCCATTCGAAATTGTTCTTCTTCTTCAGAAGTGAGAAGAAGTGATGACATTTTTTCGAAGATTGGAAAATGAACCTGCTCAGAGCGGCCAATAGTCTAGTCAGCCTTTGGACTTCTTTTACGCTTGTCATCTAGTCTGGGATGTCCTCGATGGATTTGATCTTATCGGGATTGATTTCGATCCCTCTTTATGATACCAGGAAACCCAAGAATTTACCGGAGCTAACTTCGAACACGCATTTTTTGGGGTTGAGCTTCATGTTATGCTTCCTTGGGATATCGAAGGTTTCGTGGAGGTGTTTTAAATGGTCACCTGCATTCAAAGACTTGACCAACATATCATCTATGTATACTTCCATTGTTTTACCTATTTGTTTTTTGAACACCTTGTTCACGAGCCTATGATAAGTGGCTCTGGCATTTTTTAGGGCGAAGAGCATCACATTATAACAATATGTGCCAAAGTTCGTGATGAACGGAGTTTTGTCTTGATCCTCCGGGTTCATCTTAATTTAATTGTGCCCGGAATAGGCATCAATGCAACAAATTAACTCATGCTCGGCCCTGACGTCGATCATTTGATTGATGTTTGGCAATAAGAACGAGTCTTACAGGCATGCCTTATACAATTCCTTATATCTACGAACATTCGAAATTTATTATTATATTTTGGAACTACAACTACATTAGCTATCCAGCCGGGATACTTTACCTCCCATATTGAACTGATGTCAAGTAATCGAGTTACCTCTTCTTTGACAAACCTATTTCTGACCTCGGCTGTCGGCCGATTCTTATGCCTTACTGGTGGGATGCTTGGGTCCAAGCTTAGTTTGTGCACGGCTGTCTCGAATGAGATACCTGTCATATTCTCGTGCGACCAGGCGAAACAATCAACATTAGCTTTAAGAAAATCAATAAATTTTGACCCGAGCTTGGGGTTTTGTCCTGTCCCCAAGTGAAATTTCCTCTCTAGAAATTTTTCAAACAAAGCCACTTGTTCGAGTTCTTCCGCCGAGGACTTGGTCGCGTCCATTTTTTCGGTACCTAAAAATATCTTGGTACCTAGTAGGATACCGACCACTCGCCCCTTTTTCATCTTTATTCAGTTTGGGAGCAGGCGTTCGGTTCCTGTAATTTCTTGCATTGAGTTCCTTCCCTTTACTGCTAGAAATCAATACCGCGTTCATTTCCCTTCTGGAGTCGGTAATTTCAGGATTTGGTGATATGTTGGTAGCATGGCTTTCATCTCATGTAACTATTTTTTGCCGAGAATTATGTTGTAGCCCATGTCACCATCCACCACTTCAAATAAGGTGGTCTTCGTGACACCTTCGGCATTCGTAGGCAGCAGGATCTCCCCCGGGTTGTCATACTTGCTAAGTTGAATCCGGCGAGGAGTTTTGTTGCCGGAATGATGCTTCCGGTTAACTTAGCTTGTTTCCGCACTCTCCATTTAATGATGTTGGCTAAACTTCCTGGGTCAACCAAAACACGTTTAATCTTGAAATCCAAACGTTTAGAGAAATTACCAGGGCATCATTGTTAGGAAACGTCTTCTTCTGTGAAGGTGATGTCGTCCTCCGTGACATCCCAAAGCCTCTTGCTATGAGTCACCGATACCTTTATTTTCTTAGCTGCCGAGAAAGTTACACTGTTGATCTCGCTCCCCCCAAAAATCATATTGATAGTTAGTTGGGGAGGGTCTTCCCTTATCTTCGAGGATTCCGCGTTGTCTCGGCTACGGTCGTAATTATTCTTAGTGCGGTCGCTTAAAAATTCCCTAAGATGATTGTTCTTCAATAGTGTTGCCGCCTCCCCGCGCAGATGTCGGTAGTCCCCAGTTCGGTAGCCATTAGTCCCATGGTATTCGCACCATAAATTAGGATCCCTCTAGTGGGATCGGATCTCGTGGCCTAAGGAACCATGCTTCCATGATGTTTCTCATTGCCGACACCAACTCCACTATACTAACATTGAAATTATACTCTGAGATCCTGGGATAAGCTGAATCCCCGGAACCTCGGTACCTCTTTGTCTTGCAATGACCTGTTGTTCCAATAGCGATCAGATCTTCTATTGGGAGAGAACCTATTTGCTGATCGAAATCCTTTGTTGTCGCGTCCCTCGACCCTTTCGTAGGGAAAAAACCACCCTTAGAATATCGTAGATCCGTATCAAATTCATCTTTTAATTTATCCCTATTCCTTTCTCCATCCTGACCCTTAGTTGATGCTGGGAACCCGAGCTAATCATCTTCTATCCTTATCTTTTATTCAACTTCGGAGTGGCGTCGGAGCTCCTCAGGTTCAACCCTTTAGTAAAAGCATCAGCTAGACATTCAACTGACATGGACGATAACAGCATCCTCTCTTTCTGGAACCTGATCACGAACTCACGCAGCAATTTGGACTCTCCTTGCAAAATTCTGAATATGACTGCCCTCCGTGCCTGGACATTCCTAGCCCCGTCATGGGCCTTGATTAAAGAATTTGTGAGCATCTCAAATGAATTGATCGAGTATTCAGGTATGAGTGAATACAATCTCAAGGCCTCCTTTGTGAGGGCTTCCCCGAATTTTTCAACTGGACCGACTCAATCTCATGTTGAGCCAAGCCGTTTCCTTTCACCGTCGTTGTATAAGTAGTGATGTGCTCATGAGAGTCCGAAGTACAGTCATACTTTGGTATGTGCAGCATTTTGAACTGTTTCAAATAAATCTGGTGATGTGCTTGGTTTGAACAATAATTGGGTTTACTTCTTCGAGTCCGAGCCCTTCAACACTAGTGGTGTGCCAGAAATTTTGTCCATTCGAGCATGGAACTCTTTTGCATTCTAATCTATCTACTTGTTCATTTCCCTCATGAATCTCATGAGTTCGATTTTAAAGGGATCATTGTCATTGTTGTTACCGGATCCGTTGCCGATCCTCCCGGTTTCGTTGAAGCCAACCTTCCCCCTCGAGGTGTTGTTATCAACCCTTTGAGCTGTTTGATTAGCGAGGGAACCGGAAGGAACATTGCCTCGTCCATTAGCATTGTTGGAAGTACCTGACAATGCCTGCTTTAGCTCCGTGATGGCCTTGTCTTGCCTTGAGAGATGGCCCATGATGGCCTTTTTCTGCTCCCTCAGGATCCTTATTGTTTCCCGAACGTGCTCGTCCTCGGCGTCATCAGGAGTAGTCTCCCATACATGTCGGGGATAACTCCCGCCGTGGACCGGAGTTGCTATGTCCTCCTCGTTGCGGGTGTCGCTGATCGAATCCTCATGTTGAGGCAAATGTTCTTGCGCCTCAACATTGTGTGTGATGTTGACAACATTAGCTGGTATTTTTTCAATTTTTTCTATGAAACAAAGAATCAAATAAATTAGTAATAGATGCAAGGATAAACTCAATTATGCAGCAGTCTAATTCCCACGGTGGGCGCCAAAAATTTTAGCCGTAAAACTATATAGTTGAATTTGTTGTGTAGTTTATAGACAAGCAAACTGATTTGATCCCAAATGATAAATAAACTAAATGAAAATAGAAAACTTTGTATTGAAATCAAAACAAACAACAAGTAGCCTGGTTCCGGGAGCAAGGCTTCCAAAAACAGCGATAAAAGCAATATTAGACAGAAAATAAAGTATTATTTAGCTCGGGAATAATGTGTAGCATAAGTTTTTCCCAAGATTTCCTATGTTACAAAATTCTCTGCAACGACTGCATATTTAATACTGAGGAATATTCTTCATTAAATGTCATCTGGTGACAAATATTCGTTTGCTTTTGTTTATTATGTTCCCTTCGGGATCTACTCGGTGCCAACTGAACTTGTTGTCCTCGGTCTTGGTTTCCACTAGCTTCATCTTCCGTCTGCCTCCGGTTCCATGTGTCACGCTATCATTCGAGCATTTAATATAAATTGATTTTACCCTATACACTTTTCCTCCATGAACAGGATAATTAAGGATCTTATTAAAAGTCTTTTTCTCTTCGTTCAAGAAAGAGAGTCCTAATAAATTAAAAAATTAAGAGCAAAACCCTAACACATATAACTTAGAAATTTCATAAGTTATAATTGTGTAAGCGGTGAAATCAGAGGGCTCGATTTCCCGCCATCAAGACATCTCGGGAAGGTACCTCGATATCCCGAGGATATGACGCCACCTCGGTTAGACATCTCGAGACCCTGAGGATATAAAGCCATAGCTCAGTCCTTTCCTTCGGGATCTATCAAGACCTGATTCGAAGCTGAGATCGGGATAAAGAAAGGAGTTCCCCAAGGCATGCTGTTGAATCTGACAGGACCGGCCTATCCCTAGCCTCTGCTGGTATATCAAGTCAGGTCGTCACATCTCCATATTTCGTATATTAGATATATATGTATTCGTTACTAAATCTCCTCTCCTATATAAAGGGGACTCACCTTCCCTGGTAAAGAACAGTGGTTGCTCCCACAATTCTACAAAGTGCAATAATATCTCTCTATCTCTCTTTTCTTATAAAAGCTCATTGGTTATCACTGATGCTAAGGATACCTCGATATACTTTGTCTCTAAACGTGTTCTTCATTTTATATGTGTTCTCTATCGTATAAACTCAATTTCGGTTATAAATAGCTCCGTTTTATTGTATTTCTAGCTGCTAGATTACGCCCGAATATCCCCGACAACTCGAGCTCGACCCCGGGTCGAGCTCGAAGTATCAAATCGACCAAGTCTACGCCCGGGTAACATGCCCTTTGGTTCGCTCGTTGCCTCGTTTATCTTTCGCCCCATCGTTAAAACTCACAGTACTAGCATCATCTGCTTTAACAAATTAGCTCGGGAATAGATCACGTATTTTTAGAGTCCCATTTAATAAATTTAATTGTTGTTACCATTTTCACAGTAAACAGTTTGGTGCCCACCGTGGGGCTAAAAATAATAGTGATTATTTTCTTGCTAGTTTCATTACACAAACGCATATCATCTTTTACGCTTTTTCTTGCCCAAGATCCTTTGATTTTAGGTAAAGATGTCTGGCTCAGTGAACAGAGCTGAGAACGACCACCTCGAAGATCACGGGGAAAATGGTGTAGCTATCTCGCCCGCCGGAGCACCACTACAGGATCCCGATAACGCACCCGGACCAATACTAGCGGACGCGGACTCACAGGACGTGCAGCAAGTCAACGAAACTTCTCACGCCAACAGAAGCGTGCAACACAGCGACCGACAGGAAGTTCAAAAAACCCCGGCCCGGGGAGAACAGGAAGTTAGTCTTCACGTTATTTTTGAAATGTTGCAGGCACAACAACTGGCAATTGCTCAGTTATAAAGCCGTCCGAGGACTCCCAGCACACCAGCACCGGAGACAGCTCCCCCCATCGAGCAAAAACACGAAAGATCAAATGATATCGGGTCAACAGCTGACCCCACCATAGTGAAGATGTTGGAGGACCTTACCAAAAGGATCGAATCGGGCGAAAGAATGATTGCGGCCAACGATAAAAAGTCGAGACCCACAACTCTCGAGTAGACCATATCCCGGGAGCACCCCCGGTCCTAAAAGGTCTAGATTCGAGGAAATTTGTGCAGAGGCCGTTCCCCGAGGAAGCGGCCCTGAAGCCCATTCCCAAAAAATTCAGGATGCCGGAACTCCCCAAATACAACGGCACCACCGCTCCGCAGACACGAAGAAAAACAGCAACTTTAGAGATGACCCCGCCACAGAAACATACGTCGAGGTCATGGAAGCAGCAGCGGCGGAAATCGACAAGTCGGAGGCCGAGCACTCGAAGGAAGAAACACCACAAGAAGTTGCATCTTGCTCCCTGATAAGACGAATGAGATCGCGTCCGGCTTAGGATGAACGGACAAACTTGGCCTTAGCTCGAGGTTTAAACAAAGCATACCCGCCGACCCCGGGTCGTTTCAAGCGATGTTTAGCCAGACACCCGGCTGAGAGTTGGCCACGCGTCCGTACCTAGCACCGGCCACTAATCGGGGCCATGAATGGCCGTCCAGAGTCCTCTGCAGAAACAGCACGCCCAGGGAGGCCTTCCATGAAGAAACAAGTGCCAAGCAGATGGAGATACCATCCGTGCACCGCTAATGGGATGAACGCCCCAAAATCCAACATGCCTCGCAGCGGTAGGGGAGTACTCCGAGGGCGACGTCCCCGTGGAGCCTCCAGCGGAACCAGATGTGGTGAGGCACAGCCGTCAGACGAACCACACCCAGCAGCATGCGGGCTCAACTTTGTCATGCCAAATATCGTGGTCACCATAAGTGAGACCAGGAACGCTGAGCAACTCAGGCCTACCGACCAAGGCCCCTTCGAAAGAACCACGACCAGACACGGAATCTGCAGGACGCAAGCGGCAGCAGGGCCACGAATGACCCCCGTCCCAAAAATATGACAGTCGTGTTACTCGGTCAAAGTCGCCGACGAATACTATCAAATGATCAGGCTCTAATCTGGCCCCGAGGAAAGAAGACTACCGGAAAGGATGAAATATACAGTCCACGACGTATCACCACGACAGTAGGGGGCAGCGACGCCCTCAGAGAACCCATAACATGGGGAGCAAAAGTACACACCACCAGGACAAAGACAGATCTAGGGAAATATTTCCAAGGATATTCTTGCATCCAGGGAAGAGAACACCACGACTCCACCCCAGCGTCACGTCCGCACATTGGTAAACCTCTCCCTCATCCACTTAATCTTAAAATAAATTATGTGTTCCTAGATTCAGGAAGTTTGGTCACCCACGACGACAGCATCGGATCAAAGGTCAACAGGGCAGTCCGCATTAACGGACCAAATCGCCCCCACAACCTGAATCCTCAGTGAACTCCAAATGACAAGTCGCCGACAAGACTATTCTCTCGATATAGCCCACCTAAGTTCGAGATGGGACCTCAAGCTTTACACTATCAAAGGAAGTGCAAAGTATAAACGTTTATTCAGACGGCCACCGACACTCTGCCCAAAAACGTCGACGGTCCCATCTCGACAAAGGAGCGAGATTCCTCGCAAAGGCCAAGACTAAAATAAGCCGATAAGGACACACCGAGTCCTGGAACATCGCCTACACACCCCTCGATAAGAAAGAACTACTTTAGCTCCATCATTTTCTTTTTACTAACCTGAACGCAGGCAGCTGGATAGGATGTTCGGAGGTTCTCAAGGCTCTACCCGGAAAGTCCTAAGCCTCGAATAGGCAACCACCGTGCTTTTCTCCCTTCAGTCGGGCTCCTGTCCCTAAAGGAACCTTATCGGCAAAACTATTGGCAGAACAGCCTTCCAGAAGAAGGTTTGATAATGTCACGGGCTTTATTCTGATGGCTCAATAACGATCAATGTTTTGCCTCTAAAGAGTATTCCCCCTTGGAAGGACCCGGATACGGCAGACTAAACCCCCGTCGATAATTACATGCTGGGCCAGAACGGCCCATGAAGCCGTGCACGCACGGATCGAGTTCACAATGGCGAAACGATGTACATCTATACCAAGCAATAAAAGGATATTTTCTCGGCATTTTATTCTCCGAACAAAGAAATCTCAAATATATCCCCGACATGGGGCCCCCCATCCGCTAAATACGTTCCAAAATACTCGGAGACTTGACGCCTGCAATAGGGCACTCGCACAATTCCAGTACCGGAACTCCGGGCTCATGAAGCTCCAAAAATGCAGATTCGAGTTCATAAGAAGCGGTCTTCACGCTTAAACAACTTGATGACTCGGAGACTGACGCCATACTATGTCGCCGAAAAAACTGTAAGACTTCAACAGGCATGACAAACTGTAAGACCTCAACAGGCATGAAAATCCCGAAGTTTAGGCTATACGTCGCATTTGTAAGAATCCTGAAAGGGCATACCCTCGATGTGGACGCCTAAACTATCACTCGGGATCAAAAATGGCTACGGACAAACGCACATGAATACGGTCAAAACGGCTGATACAGCCTAAATAACGTGACTCGGGGACGCCCGACCGTCACAAAAATCGTAGGCCACTACTTTGAATATATTTTCAGAAAGAACCGGTTAAAACAGGCTTCCCTCAACAGGCAAACAATGGGCTATGAACCTTCCGAGGTGCCCGAAATATCGCCGATTACGACTTGAAATTGAGGTTCTTCTAGAACCGACGACGAGTCAGGCAAAAATCTTTCAAAAAGACCTTAACTAGCGGAAAACAAAGCCTACAAAGAGCCCACGGGCAAAAATAGTGTAAGAGCCATTGTCGCCAGCTAAGTAAGCCTACGGGCCACATATCAAAAGGTCTCTACGACCAAAAAGCGTAAGAGCCATTGTCGCCAGCCAAATTGACAACTTGAGGATTAAAGTGAGCTCGAATCGCAACTCGATTCGGAGACCGGGTCCAAAATAGTTAACTAAACAAGCCTACGGGCCACATATCAAAAGGTCTCTATGACCAAAAAAGCATAAGAGCCCTTGTCGCCAGCCAAAACTAACAGCTTAAGGGTCAATTAAAGCTCGAATCGCAACGCGACTCGGAGACTGGACCCTAAACAAGTTCAAACGATCAAATGCCCAAAGGCGAGAAATAAAAGCCATTGACGCCAACCCAGACGAGCGCAAATCTCGAGGGTAAATTAAGCTCGAGTTGGATCCCGGCTCGAAAACTAAACCCGACAAACGAGCAAGCGTACAAGCCTTAGGGCAAATCCGGGATCGAAACAGCTCAATTAAAATTCCAGCAAACGGAAATACAAAGAATATAAGTTGCGGGGTTCCCCCTCTTATTGCTACGTATTGACGACAAGGTGCAGCCCCAGCCTGCGCAGAATATTGAAAAACATACATACATAACAAAGGAGGCAGGAAGCGATCATTCCGCTTTTTCCGGCAATCATGGCCCAGCATCTTCCTTCTAAACGTCCTCAGCATCAGACAGCAGGAACTTGACATCGTGCTCCTCTCCTTTGGGTTGCTCGATCTCCTTCGAAAGATCAAAGCCCCTTGCGTGAATCTCCTTAAAGATTTCCCTCCGGGATCTGCACCTCGCGTACTCTCTGTTGTTTTCAGCACGGTCGAGGATCTTCTCCAACTCAGCTTTAGTGACATCGGCACTCCTCGAGTAAGCCGCCATTTTTTTCCGCGACCTGGTATCATTCATCACCACCTCGGCTCGAGCATTCACCACCTCGATTTTCGCCCTCGAAAGATCGGATGACAGTTTGACAGTTTCATGATCATCTTCGCCCGGACAGAGTCATCCGCACGAACAGACTGAATTTGCGCCTCAAGGGCGGAAACCCCGGCCTGAGCTCTCTTTTTTTGCCTCGGAATGGATATTCACGTGCGCCTGTAGCTCGATGAGTCCATGCTTGGCTTTGCAAACTTCGCCCCAAAGTTGCTCCAGCTCACTCGCCCTGTCCTCCAACTGAACACACCCGTCAAGCGTAAAAGACGTGCAATTCGGCACAGAATGCAGGATACATGTTCTCCAAAAGGGGCCTCCCAGACCCGACTCCGGTTGGCCTCGCGACGCAAAAAGACCGAAGGACAGGCAGGCTCGACAAAAAACCCGACTCGAGGCTGGAAACAGCTGTACAAAACGAAAAGGTTCCGACACCTGCTTGCATCAGCAAACCACACTCAAAGGTCCTCTGGCCTAAGTGGACTGGTTCCAAACCCGCCAGGGTCTCGCCGAAACACGGAAATCAGTCCGTCGGATCAAACACAATACAATGGAGGTAAGGAAATTCATGACTCCTCTCACTTTTCCTATTTCACACACACACACACACACACACACACACATATATATATATATATATATATATATATATATATATATATATATATATANGTGTAGTTTATTGTTGATCCCTTACCGAGATAGTGTAGTTTATTGTTGCTGAAGACACACACACACACACACACACAGATATATATATATATATATATATATATGCGTAAAAGGTGCGCTCTCAGTCTACAAGCATAAATCTGCAAAAAAACATTACAAAGGAGAATGGAAAGGTTGACGCTCCGATAACGGGCATTCTTCGGGGCATCCGCGGTAAACAAGCCGGGCACCACGCCCGACTACCTTCGCTCAAGCTAGATCTTCCAGAAAGATGGTGTCCCTGGCATAAGTCCTTGTAAACAAATGCTCCCTTCAAAGGCCTGCTCCGACCTGGCTCAAATCTTCGGCGATAAGTCACCACTCATTCATCATCCACAGTTTAGCTTGGCGCTATGCCAGTCCGGATACCAGCTGTTCCCGATCCGGACTCTTCGAAGGATCAAACTGCGGTTCTACGGCCACATCAACTCAAACCAAAGCCCAAAGATCCCGGACGGGGAGGGATTGCGCCAAAACCTACCACAGCAGGAAGCCAGCAAGGCTTACTCAACGACCAAGAACCTTCCTAGGTACCCCTACCCTTGTGGGCTTTAAGGAACAACATCCGGCTCAGATAACGCACTCTCCCCGGAGGTTCAGTCCAGTCTCGCCCCAATGGATGCTCCTTCACAAGTATGCAACAAATGTTCCATCTGTCGTCATGCCCGATTTATGCCGTACCCCAGGCAAGCAGTTGCCGAAGGCATGATCCGCCAAGCTCTATAAAATCAGTGAGCTCTGGGAAACCCTGGACGGATGCAACTTCACAAGCGCATAAAGACCGGAACAAGCCAGCACAGATCGAAGGCGCCGACCCCGACACCAACCTCCGGACCTAGCCGGGAAGAGCAGAGACTTCGCCTGGCGTCCATGAAATTGCTACAACAAGGTAAAAAGCACCATTATTTAACTAACTTCCGCTATAGGTACAACCTAAAAAAGCACCGGACGCTCCACTCACGCGCGTAATTCCACCCTTCAGGGAACGGCAAAAGCTCCGAGGGGATAATGTCGACCGTCCAGACTCGGAAGAACCAACCGGCCCATTCTCGACCCCCCTCCTCTTCATCATCGACAACAAAGGGCGTGGATGAACGGCACTTCAGGGTTAGCAGGCCCTGGTGATGAAAGGGCCGATACAGCCGGATGAGGTGATCGAGCGTGAATTCAAGGTCGCCCTTCTCCACAAAGAACCCCATCATCAGCACCACCTGCCAAAATGACGGATGTATCTGCGCCAAAGTAACCTGATACTTCAAGCAAAAATCAAGCAAGACCCTGTCAAGGGGGCCAAACACGAAAGGATACAGAACGAACTCCCTCGGCTCCCGAGCGTCGGCAACAGCACTCTGCGCTCTCCGCCATGCCATCCCCGAATTGGTTACCATGACTATGGTAAAACTAACGGAGCAAAGCAAAGGCGTGCACCAACACTTTTTGCACCTGAAGAAATGAGGAGACCTATGCCAAAGCGGAAGTACAGCTACCTAAAAATAGTGAAGACCTGCGAAGAAGCCGAAGCCGCCCCACTTATACGCTAGAGGCGGCGACGATCTGCCTACCCGGAGTAAGCCCCGGGAAGCCTACGACATCGGTATAGTCCAAAGGGATGGTACCCGACCCCGAAAGTATCCTTTGACGAGAAGCCAAGACTCGAGGAGCCGTCTATATTATCTCCAAGCTCGAGATAGCATCCCGCCTTGAGGACCCCCACCGAAGGGAAGTCGGAATTCGGGAAGCTTTCCACGCCATCACTCAGCGCGAGGTAATTTCAGATTTTGTGATTTCCTTTCTAAAAAAAAAGAAAGAATAAACACAAGAAGCTCCAATCGCGAAAGCTCCACAAAGGTTCGAAGCAGTGCCTAAGTGTAGGCAACCCCTCAGCAGAAAAATCTATCTCGTACGTATATAAAGGAAGCTGTCCGCATCAAAAACCAAAGGGGACCCTCCGGTATCCGAAGCTGGCCTTCATCTAGGATAACATCCTCGAAGGCCCCGAAATTCGACACATTATCTCCTTTGCCCCCTTAATTTCACCTGTTGCACTCTTTTCCTTCGATCGAGTTTTTATCCTAAAAGAAAGGTTTTTACCGGCAAGGTTTTTAACAAGGCAACATCCGCAAGCCACCGGGAGGGGAACTCTGCAAAATATTCTAAACAAACCCCATGGCCGGCTTTTGAAAAAGCGAGAGGGCATTCCCCCCTGAAAGCGGCCCACCGACGAATGCAATTACTGCATCCTTGAAAAGACCGAATCAACGGCAATACTTTTTCCTTGAGCGGAAATGACAGTGTATTGAGCATGAGTCTATGAGATAGGCCATCTATAATAAAAGATTGCGCTATGATTCGAATCATCAGTGTAATGTCTCCATGAGGAGTTCTGAGAGTCAATGATCATAATCGTTTCCCATCGCTTCGTTCTGAGAAACGCGGCGTGGTGAAATCAGAGGGCTCGATTTCCCGCCATCAAGCCATCTCGGGAAGGTACCTCCATATCCCGAGGATATGACGCCACCTCGGTTAGACATCTCGAGACCCCGAGGATATAAAGCCACAGCTCAGTCCTTTTCTTCGGGGTCTATCAAGACCTGATTCGAAGCTGAGATCGGGATAAAGAAAGGAGTTCCCCAAGGCACGCGGTTGAATCTGACAGGACCGGCCTATCCCTAGCCGATGCTGGGATATCAAGTCAAGCCGTCACGTCTCCATATTTTGTATATTAGATATATATGTATTCGTTACTTAGTCTCCTCTCCTATATAAAGGGGACTCACCCTTCCTTGTAAAGAACGGTGGTTGCTCCCAGAATTTTACAAAGTGCAATAATATCTTTCTATCTCTCTTTTCTTATAAAAGCTCATTGGTTATCACTGATGCTAAGGATACCTCGATATCCTTTGTCTCTAAACGTGTTCTTCATTTTATATGCGTTCTCCATCGTATAAACTGAATTTTGGTTATAAATAGCTCCGTTTGATTGTATTTCTAGCTGCTAGATTACGCCCGAATATCCCTGACAACCCGAGCTCGACCCTGAGGTCGACCTCGAAGTATCAAATCGACCAAGTCTACGCTCGGGTAACATGCCCTTTGGTTCGCTCGTTGCCTCGTTTATCTTTCGCCTCATCATTAAAACTCACAGTACTAGCATCATCTGCTTTAATAAATTAGCTCGGGAATAGATCACGTATTTTTAGAGTCCCATTTAATAAATTTAATTGTTGTTACCATTTTCACGGTAAACAAATTGAAATTGTGAAAAATATCCAATACAGTGAAGCCATCGTAGAAATAGCCAATATCATGGATTATTTGTGCTAAATACAAATCTAAACCATGTATAAGAAAGACTAATTAAAATCCTAAAATAATCAATATAATATCTGTATATGATAAAAACCGGTCTCAAGAGTTGGGTGACACAGGAAGTGACACGTGTCAAGGATGACTAATCGGCACTAACTTAACCATGGTGACACCAAATACGAACCTGACACCTGATAAGAAGCAATTCAAAGATATGACCATTAAGAAACATTAAAGAAGACCCAAGATTCCTCCGACCTTTATTAGCCTTTATTAGGCTTTATAACCTTTTATTATGCTTTATCACCCTTTAATTACCTTTTATTGTAATATAGGTAATTTGCATAATTTGTAAATCATACACCTCATAGCTCTAGTATAAATAGAGGCTTTCATTCTATTGTAAGACGTCAAGAAATACTAATAGCAAAAGACTAATATTCTTTTTCTCATTCTTTTAAGCTTATACTAGCATGTTCGAGATTTTTTAATTATTATTGATCCCGGTGGTAACCTTTTGAAGCTCAGGCTTGTCTCTTCTTCAATTATCCTTATTTACTCTATTTGCACTTTACTATTTTACATTATCGGATCAATTTAATCCATGTGTCTATAAACCATGTTGCAAATTCAACTGTATCGTTTTATGGGTAACCAGTTTGGCGCCCAACCTAGGGCATACACAATTGTGGTATTATTTTTATCTATTCATCTTTTACTAATATATTTTGAATCATTTCTGTTGTAAGCATAAACAACTACATCACCCAATGATTTCAACAACTCGCTCAATGCTGGAACAAACAACAACGACGAGCCTGTGGGCAATCTCCATGATGGAAATCAATAAGATGATTCAACCAGTGAAACCCGTCTCGATGGGAATGAGTCAAATCCTTACTGGGTAGAAAGAAAAACTCGACATGAGAGGAGTCCCACCCCTGATGATATGGATGATGAGCTGGTGAATGATACCATGAAAGTGTTGAGAGCACAACAATGGAAAATTATGAACCATCTCTCAATACAGGACCGGATAATGACTGAGCTTCAACAAGCAATATCGGGGACTTCAAATCATTCAAATGGTAGTTCGAGTCCCTCCTATTATGCCAATAAGTCAAACGGTCTCGAGAACTGGAAACGTTGCTTCAAGAAGAGAGTTTAGATCAAACTACAACCAAGTGGGTGGTGCAGGAAGTGGATCTGAAAATGAGAACAACGTAGATGATCATTTCAAAGCCGAACTCATAAGGTGTATGAGAGAAATAAATTCTCAAATGAATCAGAATTCTAAAGAATTTCATGTCCGGATAGATCAGATCCCAGGAGCACCCCCGATCCTCAAGGGTCCAGACTCGAAAAAGTATTTTCAGTTGCCGTTCAAACCGAGTGCAGCTCCAAAGTTGATTCCAGAAATATTCAAGATGTAAGATATTCCAATATACGATAGAACATCAGACTTGCAGGAACACATTACAACTTACACTACAGCTACAAAGGGAAATGATTTGGCTCCATATGAGATCGAATCTATTTTGTTAAAGAAATTTGGTGAAACCCTAACAAAGGGAGCTTTAACATAGTACTCACTTTTACCTGAACACTCAATTAATTCTTTTGAAATGCTTGCAGATTCTTTCATCAAAGCTCACGTAGGAGCAAGAAAAGTTCAAGCTAGAAGAATAGATATTTTCAAAATTGCTCAAGCAAACTCAGAGATGCTAGGAGAGTTTGTGATCTGATTCCAAAAGAAGAAAATGTTGTTACCGGCAAAACAGGATGAATAAGCAATGGAGGCATTTACCAAGGGTCTTAATTCCTCAAGCTCTGATGCCTCAAGGAAGTTGAAGGAGAGTTTGTTAGAATTTCAAGCAACAACGTGGGCAGGTGTTCATAATAGGTACTAGTCAAGGATTCGTGTGGAAAATGATCAGGTAATTACATCGACAACTTCTACAACCCGGAATCAAGGTCAACCAAACTTTGATCGGAGGCATTCCAGACAGCGGTTTGAACCATATCAATTAGGATCATGGGCTGACTGGAGGCAGGATTGTTCCAATAGTGAGTCGCCTGAAAATAACTCGTAATGTCTACGAACACTGGGGATTGTTGCATTAGAGCAGCAGAAACTGCAACAATAAGTACTAGAAGCATCTGAAGATGGATCCCGCACAATGATAGAAAAAGACCATTGAGCCCAAAGACATCATCTTCGTACAAGATACCGGAGATAGCTCGAACTGGATTCAAAATAAAGAAAAGGACTGGGGTCTGTCAGATAAAGGATTGAGGATATCAGAGCAGCCCTGAGAACAAAAAAAAATATAGAAGGAATCAGAATCAAGAACCGACTAGATTCAATAAATGTCATCCTGGTCGCAATTCTCTTTCAATGAATTTTTTGCTCATTTCCTATAAACTATCGTATATGCAAAGTTTTAAACACATGCGTGCGTTCAAGTAATGAAATGAAGCAAAACTTGCACCTTCTAAAATATTCTCGTATATGTCTGAATGAAAAAAATCATTCTTGAAATTTGCTCATATTTAATAGCAAATACGGATTACAAATCCGAATAATTGTGCTCGGATAAACAAGATACGTCATGTTCATAAGCACCGTAAACATAAGGGCTCTCTCTTATAAAGTCATTCAATCAGATGGCTAAAGGTCGGATGCCTTATTTTTTCGGTCGTAAAGATAGCCCGATGCATTAAATTTCCAAACTTTATCAAAATTAGAGGTACAAAATCCTGGTCATCCCCGGTTTCTAAGGCTGTGAGGTTATAAAAGTTTTCTGGTAAACTAAAAACTCAAGAATCAAAATTAAAAAAAGTTTTCGGGTACAACTAAAAACGTAAGAGTCAAATTCAAAGATTAAAAGTTTCGGGTGAACATTAGAAACTCGAGATCAAGCTTTCTGTGATGGTAGTTCTCTTTCAGCACCAATAACTCATCGACGAAAGAAAAATAAGTAGCGGAGTAGTCAACTGAATTCCTAAGTTCTACACTCTTTTTACCTTCATCCGGATTTTTGTCCTGATTGAATTTTTCTGACAATGTTTTTAATGAGGTAGTAACGAGGGTGAAAAGGATAAAATCTTCCACTTCCCGATCACATCACATTGAGTAATTGGAAAGTGGGGGGACTATTTGTATACGTTAAAAACCGGTCTCAAGAGTTGGGTGACTTAGGAAGTGACACGTGTCAAGAATGACCAGTTGGTTGTAACACAACCAGGGTGACACAGATACGAACATGTGACCGGATAAGAAGCAATTCAAGATATGACCGTTATAGAAACTTTACAGAATACTCCAAGATTCCTCCGATCTTTATCAGCCTTTATTAGGATTTATTACCTTTTATTATACTTTATCACCCTTTAATTATTTTTTATTCTAGCATTAATGTTGGTAATTAAGGGGGAATAATTTGTAAATCATACACCCTATAGTTCTAGTATAAATAGAGCTTTTTATTCTATTGTAAGATATCAAGAAACACTAATAGCAAAAGATTAATATTCTTTCTCTCTTTCCTTTAAGCTTATACAATTCGAGATTTTTCAATTATTATTGATCTGGATGGGAACATTCTGAAACTTAGGCTTCTCTCTTCATCAATTATATTTATTAACTATGTTTGAACTTTGTTATTTTACTTTATCGGATCAATTTAATTCAAGTGTCTATAAATTATATTATAAATTTAATTGTACCATTTTACGGATAAATAATATCTGAGATCAATTTCTACAAATTGACGGAGTAAATAATACTTTACGTAGAAAACAAGTTTTCCACTAACTTGCGTATCAGCGAGGAAACAAGTAATAGGATAGTAAGTTATAAATGTACTCGACGAGTTTGTCACTTCAAGTTGCACTACTAGAAAACTGCCAAAAAACGTCCATAAAAATCGACCGAAATCGGTTGGAATCAAATAAAAATCGACCGATTTCCGGCAGAGTTTAATTCGTCGAAAAATAATGGTCGCTAATGTTTGGCGACCACAGACGGTCGATATTTCTAACCGAAGTCGGTAGTAAATTCAACTCACCTTTGACCAAACAATCTGACACAAACAAAATATATCGACCGAATTCGGTAAGTATTTTGGATAATAATTTTCAATTATTTTTAAATTAGTGACCTATATCGGTCTGAATTGTAATTATTTATTTTTTTTAAATTGTACATTTCCTATCGAAATCAGTATGTATTATTTAAATATTATAAATTTAAATTCAAAAATTCCTACCGATTTCGGTCGATAATTTCAAAACATGGAAAAAATTTATTGCTGATACCGACCAAAGTTGGTCGGTAATCTTAAATTTCTGGAAATTTTATTTTAACATCTCCGATCGAAGTTAGTCGGTAATTTTAAATTTCTAAGAATTTTATTTTAACATTTCCGACCGACTTCGATCGGTATGCGATCGATTTTCTGGGTAATTTTTTGGCAGAATACAGCTGTTTTACAGCTGCACCACCTGCCAACAACCAATAACCTATAATGGCAGTATGACATTGTTGCCATTCAACCAACAACAACAACAACAATAACAACTATCAAAACTATATTAACACCACTTATAGAGTTTCAAAAAATCCAACAAAATGTTTCATAAGTTAAAACTTCAACCATCATTCAATGAGTGTTTTCTACAACATCATGTCCATCTCCACTACTAGAAGCTTCATCTTAGGCATGGTTCGAAGGATCACGACGAGAAAGATTAGCATCTGGGAAAGACTTACGAGATCGGGGAATCGGGAAAGCACCACTAGCAAGAAGATTGGCCATCTAACCTTGAAGGACATTAAACTGTTTGGCCCTCTTTTCTAGATGACCTTGAATGTTATCAAATTGTTTATCTCTCTTTTCTTCTTTAGCCTTTGCCTCTTCAAGCTCTTCTTCTCCATAGCCGAGAGAGTCGACCTATCAAGTGCCCCACCCTGGGCGGAAGTCCCTATACCTTGCAATCTAGCCTTGTAGCATCGAAATGATCTCTCTAGAAGGTTGTATGCTATCCCCTTTTTAGAACCACCGACAACATCCAACCATATCTTTTGCGCTTCTTCGTCTGAAATGGAAGGTCGCTCACCTTGCTCATTCGGTGGCAAGCTCTGACTGTACTCATCCACATTAGTCTTGTATCGACCCTTTATTTAGGAGATATGTAATTAGTAAGTATATAATATTTTAAACATTAATTTTAAGTTATAATAGTTATGAAACTTACATATGTAGTCTTTGCCCGGTCCTCGACCCATCTAGTTGGATCTATTGGTGCCTTTTTCTTCCAGATGTGAGTCTCCATGAAGAACTCATCACGAGTCATCTTCCTCCCATTTTTTTTCTACAAATATAATAAAACATGTTAACTAAGTTAAAATATATAAATATAGTTCTATAAAAATAGATTTAAATATTTTAAGGAATTACCAGTAGTCTCCTCGCAGTCTTCATGCTTCTTGCACCCACACAGTGTAAGGAGCCACCCTTCTCGGATCCTCGAACCTTCTTTCCCTGTTCACTTTTCTTCTCGAATTTCTTAGTAGCCCACTGCCTCAGCATATCCTCCCATAAATGTGGTAGAACCTATGAAGGCTTCTTGTTCTTCTTCCGAGCAGAACAGAAGGAATTAGATAGTCTCTTATATCATTTGAACTCAAATTTTGCAAAAATGACACTATTATGCCGGTCCTCCCAGGCACACTTAGTCTGCAAATGAAGTGTGTAACATTATATAAAAATATTATTAATATAATTCTTACATAGATAAGAATTGTATTAAAACCTTAAATTGGTTGAAAATTTGCTCCACGAACTCCAGTGGAAAATCGCCCTAAGTCACATAAGGTGCATCATACAACTGGCCATGAGCTTTAGTGATTATCTTTGTAGTCTAATGACTATATATGAACCTACAATATAGCAATTACATTAAATAAACAAGACTAGCTATTATAATCCAGTAAAAGCAAAGAAGTAATAAATAAATCTTAACCGTTTCCCTCAGGCCTGATGATCATCCTATGATAATGTTCATACTGCATTTCCTCTAGATCATCATCCTCTGGTGCATCTGAAGCGTGCGTAGAAGGGGAGGCATTTCTCTCGGCGCTACTATCCCGAAGGCGTAGTGTAGAAATGCTAGGAGAAGAACTCTGTGGAGAGGTAGACGAGGTCGCTGATGAAGATGGATGCGATCTATAACTGAATTTTTAATTGATCCACTGATGAAGTATCCGAGAAAAGTATTAATAAGTTGATCGAGAATAAAACATTCAAGACTCTGTCGATTGTACAGATCTTGGAGCATCTAGTCACTCAGTATACCAGAGCATCTAGTCACTCATTATACCAGAGCATCTAGTCATTTAAACGTCAAGATTTGTTTTCTTATGTGTGTGCGCGCACCCGTATATATATATATATATATATATATATATTAAATTCATCTTATAGAACTATACATTTTATTTTTAAATGTGTTATAGTAAGTTTTAATTGAATATAATTGAATTTTTAATTGATACACAGATGAAATATCCAAGCAAAGTACTAATAAGGTGATCGAGAATAAAAAATTCAAAACTCTGTGTATGTATGTGCGTGTGTGTGTGTGTGTGTGTGTGTGTGTGTATATATATTGTTAAATATATATAGATTGTAAATAATAATAATTTATGAGTGGTTGACCCTTTTTGACCACTAATACCGACCAAAATAGGTCGGTAAAGTCATAATAATTTTAAAAAACTATTTTTCTTATTGAAAAAAGAAAAAGAAAGTCGGACCTTTTCAAGGTAAGGCAGAAAGATAACGAGATGCTCAAGAAATTCGTATCTCGGTTCCAAATGGAGAGAATGGATTTGCCATGGTCACCGACGATCGGGTTGTTCAAGCTTTCACTCAAGGCCTCAACATTCGGAGTTCCACAGCTTCACAGCACATGAAGCAAAATTTGATCGAGTATCCAGTTGTTACATGGGCCGATGTACATAATCGATATCAGTCGAAGATCAGGGTCGAATATGATCAACTGGGAACTCCTCCTAGGTCCATTTATCCTAATAGGTCCGTAGATAGAATAAAGAGGGATATCGACCGAGAGCCAAGGTCGAACAGAGATTGATATCAACCGTACAACGGAAACAGTAGAGGCAACGGGTCTGGATGAAACTTTGCTCGGAATGAGAGGAAAGATGATCGAGGTCAAAGTTCACGGGGACTCATGAGCAAGGGTGGTTTCGATAGGGATGTTGGGCCCAAAGAGGCTCCACGATTGTCGGCATATAACTTCAATGTAGATGCATCAGACATCGTATCAGCCAACGGACGTATCAAGGATACTAGATGGCCTCGACCTCTGCAGACCGATTCGGCCTAGAGAAATCCCAACCAAGTATGCAAGTATCATGGCACCCATGGTCATAAAACAGAAGATTGAAGGCAGCTAAGGTAGGAAGTAGCCCGATTATTCAACGAGGGTCATCTTCGAGAATTCTTAAGCGATCGGGCTAAGAATCACTTCTAAAACAGAGATTCCAGTAGACTGAACGAGTAGGAGGAGCCACAACACGTGATTCACATGATCGTTGGAGTGGTCGATATTCCTTAAGGACCAGTATTTAAATACACCAAGGTGTCGATCACAAGGGAGAAGCGATCTCGGGACTACTTACCGGAAGGAACCTTGTCTTTCAATGCCGAGGATATAGAAGGGATCGAACAACCCCACAACGATGCACTGGTAATATCTATCCTTATGAGTAAAATTCAAGTTAAAAGTGTTTTGATTGATCCAGGTAGCTCAGCCAACATTATTCGATCAAGGGTCGTAGAACGGCTCGCCCTACAAGATCAAATTGTGCCCGCAGCCTGAGTAGTTAACGACTTCAACATGGTAAGCAATACCACCAATGGTGAAATTATTTTTCTAGTAAACGTTTCCGGGACCATCCAAAAAAAAAAGTTCCATGTGATCGAGGGTGCCATGAGGTACAACGCACTGCTCGAAAGGCGCTGGATCCATAACATGAGGGCAATATCCTCGACCCTTCACCAAGTACTGAAGTTCCCGACATCGGAGGGAGTCAAAATAGTGTATGGGGAGCAACCCGCTGCCAAGGAGATGTTAGCAATCGATGAAATAATAACGGTATCGACACTTTCATCAGTAAAGGGATCGGATTCGAAGGGGAAACAAGAGGCCAAATAGCAACTATAGTCGCCAGCCTCGACCCAACCGGAGGAGCAGAGAACTTATGAGGATGATGACTATATGATACCTCGATCCTTCATAATCCCCGGTGATTCTGACGCCACAAAATCAACGGTCGAAGAGCTGGAATAAATCATACTGATCGAGCATCTGCCCGATCAAAAGGTATACATGGGCACGGGGTTAACTCCCGAGCTCAGGAAAAAACTTATTCAATTTCTTAAAGCTAATATGGATTGTTTTGCCTGGTCCTATCTCGATATGACAGGGATCCCACCAGAGATCACTAATCATAAACTAAGCTTGGACCCGAAGTTCCACCCGGTGAAACAAGAAAGGAAGCCTCCGTCCGAGGTAAAACACGCTTTCATCAAAGATGATGTAACCAAACTTCTCAAAATAGGATCCATCCGGGAAGTAAAATATCCTGAATGGTTAGTGGATGTAGTAGTAGTCCCTAAAAAGGAAAACAAACTTAGGATGTGCGTAGACTACAAAGACCTAAATAAAGCATGCCCCAAGGATTCTTTTCCTTTGCTAACATCGATCGCATGATCGATGCCACGGTCGGCCACGAGATTCTCAGCTTTCTCGACGCCTATTCTGGGTACAACCAAATATAAATGAATCCGGAAGACCAGGAAAAAACTTCATTCATCACTAAGTATGGTAACTACTATTATAATGTAATGCCATTCGGACTAAAAAAATATGATGCAACCTATCAACGCCTAGTAAACAAAATGTTCGAAGAACAAATAGGGAAGTCTATGGAAGTTTATATTGATGACATGCTAGTTAAGTCCCTGCGAGCAAAGGACCATTTGAAGCATCTGCAGGAAACTTTCAGTTTACTAAGGAAACACAACATGAAGCTCAAGCTGGAGAAATACGCATTCGGGGTCGAGTCCGGCAAGTTTCTCGAATTCATGGTGAATCGAGAAATTGAGATCAACCCCGATAAGATCAAAGCAATCGAGGATATCTCGATAGTGGATAGTGTGAAGGTCGTGCAAAGGCTAACAGGGCGTATTGCAGCCCTAGGTTGATTCATCTCGAGATCGTCCGACAGAAGTCATCGATTCTTCTCACTGCTGAAAAATAAGTACAATTTCACATGGACCCCAGAATGTCAATGAGCTTTGGAGGAACTTAAGCGATACTTGTTGAGCCTGTCGCTGCTTCACACGTCGAAGGCTGACGAACATCTTAACTTAGCGGTAAGTGGAGTCCTAGTCCGAGAAGAACAGGGTACACAATTCCCTATCTATTATGTTAGTCGGACCTTAGGTGAAGCCGAAACTAGATATCCTCACTTGGAAAAGTTAGCACTCGATTTGATAAGCGCCTCTAGGAAACTAAAACCATCCTTTCAATGTCACCACATATGCGTTGTGAAACTTATCCCCTTTGAAATATTTTGCATAAACTCGAGCTCTCGCGGTGATTGGCCAAATGGGTCGTAGAACTCAGCGGTTACGATATTGAGTATCAAACCCGAATAGCCATCAAGTCCCAAATCATGGCAAACTTCGTGGTTGACTTCACGTAGGACCTAGTGTCCGAGGTTGAAAGAGAACTATTAGTCAACTCAGTTACAACTTCAGGGATCTGGACCCTCTTTACAGACGGTGCTTCGAACGTAAAGGGGTTCGGACTCGGCATAATGCTGAAACTGCCCACAGGTAACGTGGTTAGACAATCTATTAAAACTGTAAAATTGACTAACAACGAGGCTGAATATGAGGCCATGATTGCAGGTCTCGAACTAGCCAAAGGCTTGAGAGCAGAGGTGATTGAAGCCAAACGTGACTCCCTCCTCGTTGTGAATCAAGTTAACGGAACTTTTGAAATTCGAGAGGAACGAATCAAAGATACTTGGATAAGCTACAAATAACTCTACATCGGTTCAAGGAATGGACTTTGCAACATGTGCCTCGAGATCAAAATAGTGAAGCCGATGCCCTCGCAAATCTAGGCTTGTCGGTCGAAGAAAATGAACTCAATTCGGGGGCTGTCGTACAACTCATAAGGTCAGTGGTCGAAGAAGGCCACACCAAGATAAACTCCACAAGCTCTACTTGGGATTGGAGAAACAAATACATAGAGTATTTGAAGAACGGAATACTCCCTTCAGATCCAAAGGAATCGAAGGCCCTGCGAAAGAAGGCAGCCCGATTTAGTTTGTCCGAGGATGGAACCTTACTCAAAAGGATGTTCGACGGTCTACTAGCGATATGTTTGGGATTGGGTGATACCGAGTATGTTTTGAGGGAAGTCCACGAAGGCACATGTGGGAATCACTCAGGCGCCGAATCACTGGTTTGAAAGGTAATCAGAGCCGACTATTACTTGATTGATATGGAAAAAGATGCAAAAGAGTTTGTGCAAAAATATGATAAATGTCAAAGACATGCTCCGATGATTCATCAACTCGGGGAGCTGCTACATTTGGTTTTATCCCCATGGTCATTCATGAAGTGGGGCATGGACATCGTCGTCCCTCTTCCATCTTCACTAGGTAAGGCTCAATTTGTTTTATTTATGACTGACTATTTCTCTAAATGGGTTGAACCACAGGCCTACCAGAAGGTCAGGGAAAAGGAAGTCAACAAATTCATTTGGGACCATATCGTATGTCGATTCGGAATACTATCCGAAATTGCATGTGACAATGGAAAACAATTTGTCGGCAGCAAGGTGACCAGATTTCTCGAAGGCCTCAAGATCAAAGGGATTTTATCAACACCTTATCACCCTAGTGGAAATGGGAAAGCAGAATCAATCAACAAAACCATAATACAAAACCTCAAGAAAAGATTGACCAACGCCAAAGGAAAATGGAGAGAATTCCTACCCAAAGTCCTTTGGGTGTATCGCACAACTTTGAAGTCCAGTACCGGTGCAACACCGTTCTCTTTGCTTTATGGCGCCGAACCTTTAATACTAGTCGAAGTTGGGGAACCGAGCATCAGATTCTAATATGCAATGAAGGAATCTAACGATGAGGCCATGAATACGAGCCTGGAACTATTGGATGAACGACGTGAAGCCGCCTTTGTTCGATTGGCCGCCCAGAAATAACAATCAAGAGGTATTACAATCGAAGGGCAAAACTTCGATACTTTAATGTCAGGTACTCGGTACTAAGGAAGGTAATGCTAAACACCCAAAATCCAAATGAAGGAAAATTGGGTTCGAACTAGGAAGGGTCGTACCAGATTCTCGAACCCATAGGAAAAGTATCTTATAAGCTTGGAACGATAGACAGAGCTCAGTTACCAAATAATTGGATCGTAACTACGATATTACTGCTAAGGTACAATCCCATTTCAATTCTTTCAATTTTTTTACTAACACTTGCAGGTTATCGAGGAAAAGCGGTACGAAGCCTTTAGGTCTGAAAGCATGCGTTGCACTCACTTTCCCTTGAACCGTGTTTGTCCCAAATGCGTTTTTCAGCATGCTTTTTAACAAGGCAACAATGGATCGTGCTACCTTAGAATTGAAAGCCGATCACGAATCGGTATCAAAGACTGTGTTTACAGTATTCGAGATTTCTCTACAATCAACCTCGAATACTAGAGGGGTTACCCTCGGATATTGAATTGTTCTAGCAAGGAATTTATTTCGAAATAAAAAGGGTCTCAATAGGTAGGATTCATTGTAAGGGCCAAACGGTCAAAATGAATCGTGCCCACATAGATTGCTCGAGCCCTGACATAAAACATGTACGCATGTATGATTGTTTTCGACAAGAATAAAGAGAAGTATTTTCCTTGCAACTATTTAATGTCTTGAAAAAATTTCCACTTTACAACCCCATACTTTTAACCTATTATAGAAACAAGCCCAAGGGTCGATTGTAACCGGAGTTCGGATAATCACTCCAACACTCGGGGACTGCCGTCCAAAAATAAACTCGAACAGATCCAACTATTGAACATCGAGGGCATAAGACCTCTTGTCACAACTCCTTTTTTCACACCCGCAAGGGCGTAAAGGGAGTTTTTCCAATTAAAGGACAATCGAAATGGGGTTTATTTAGTAAGAGATTCAGAGTCGCCACTTGGGAGATTTATGGTGTCCCAAGTCACCGGTTTGAATCCCGAATCGAGGAAAGGGTTTGACTCTGTACTACAGTCGTGAACCAGAAATCCAAGTAAGGAATTCTATTAACCCGGGAGAAGGTGCTAGGCATTCCCGAGTTCCGTGGTTCTAGCACGGTCGCTCAACTGCTATATTTGGCTTATTTGTTTGATTTTAGTACATGTTTTAGTCTACGTGCTTTTTAACTTTGAACCGCTTTTACTATTATTATTTTAAGAAAATTGCAACGTCATGAAAACACGTCTCGAACCGCGTCACATAAATGCACCCGTTGTTTTTGACACATTTCGACTTCGTTGGGATTTGGATTTGGGTCACATAAATGTGCACTCGTATTTAGGAAGGTAAAATTATTTAAATTGCGTGCCTAAAGAGACTATCACGTTATTATCTTTGGGGAAGGCCGTGAAATTCGCTAAACGGCCCATCTCGAAGTCTAAGTATGTTTAGTATAAGCATTTATCGAGGGCCCCGCAATTTATTTGTTTTGTTCAGCGGGGCTCGTCTCATTTTTATTCATTAAAGGGCATACCTAAAGCAACTATAATTTTCTATGGTTATTTGTCTCTAATAGCACAAGAAAGATCCTGAATTTTTGTTATTGAGCTTAAATAAACCAAACGATAATTCTGTGTCAAAGCCACCCATTGGGCTCCAAGATGAGCCCAACAAAGGAGATATGCACCTATGCTTAACAATCTGCCAGTCAAGACCTTGGCCTAAGTCCAATCGTGAAGGAAATTAGCACTGGACCTGGGCCTGCGAATCAGATATCTTGAGGCCCAAATAGCTGCTGGTACTAATATAAATCAATCCAAGTGCCGTCAATAACAAAGGAAAACATTACGCGGTTATTCAAACTAACGAGATGTTGATCATTTGAAGTTCGATCTCATGCTCGAATCATTTTGTTCATTAACTACTGGGAAGTTCCTAAGGATTCTTAAAGGCGAACATTATTCACTAACAATATTCATTATGCTGTTCAAACTAACATTATTCCCCCAAAATGACTCATGATCTCAGAATTAGACACATTGAAATAGCATACATAAACAGCAATCTATTTGAACCTTTTTTTTTATTTTATAACTGCTGAAAACGACTTTAAGCTACCCTACACTATCCTACATTATACTAGTAACACAAACTAAGCCAAATGAAAACAAATAACCACTAGATTCACAAGCTCACATGAATTAGCTTAGTAGTTCATGAGCTATAAACAGTCCAAAATGGTTACAGAGTTTTAATTACAGTGAACGACTAATCAAGTCACAGAAAATTATCTAGAATATGACAGGATCATTAAAATGCAATTCAACAGCAGAGGCTTCAATTTCACTTCGTGTTTCAACAGGTGAAGCTACATCGACAGAGTCTCAAGGTGTGTACCTGGAATTGCAAAGTAACAAAAGGAAGGAGGAGGATCAGCAGCGATTTACACAGCAAACTACAGCAACAAAATCAGTAGTAAATCGACCCAGGAAATGATATCAAATGATCCAGTAGAAGTTTCAAACCAAATCAAGCACAAAACCCAATAAAAACAGCTTGAATAATACCAAGCTGACTCGAAAATGCTTCAATAGACCAACACTTGACCAAAATCAGCTTATATGAACCCAAACTCACTCGAAATCAACCCAGCAAACAAACTGGATCTCCAGCAGCCAAGTATTAGACTAGAAAATGAAAATCACCAACTAAGATTTGAAATAATCCTAAAATTTCTGATGGAGCAGTACTTTTTTTGAATTTTTGAAGGGTTTCTCTATTGTTTTTGTTTTTGAATTTTGAATTTTAGTCTTCAGATCTGAAAAACTGGAGAACACTCCTTTGGGGGAGTTTTTAGAGCTGAAAACTTGTTATTCAAGGCATGTGAGTGCCATTTTATAGGCACCAAGAGGTGCAACTTCATATTTTCAGTTTTCTATCCTAGTCCCCATTTATTTTCCATTTAGTCCCTTACTTCCTAACTTATTTCGCAAGTTACACCCCTAAGTTGTAAAAATATGCACTAAAGTCCTATTCTAGAAGAGTCTAAGATATTCTAATGTGTTCTACAGCATTCCTGCCCCACTCTGATTACCCAAATACCCTTGAATCCCCTGAAATTATTCACCCAGTACAGCTATATCTAAACCATTATTTAATAGGTTTAACTAAACTAAGCCTAAAGATTAATTGAAACTAAACACCAAACCATGGATTTACTAGAGACAATTACCAATTAATTGCATTAGACTAATTAAGCTAGCCACAATTATAAGGAATTTGAAATTCAAACGATGCTTCAAACAGGGTCGATTAATGAATCAAAGATAGAATGAAACAGATTCGAAACACAAATTAAACTAGACTCTAAATTACCAACTCAAGATTAAACAAAATGAAACAGAATTTAAACTACAAAAACCATTATTGACACACACACTGACTTCAAAACTAAGAATAAAACAGGAATAAACGAAACTGAATTAACATCTATATGGATTCAAACAACAACTAAACCAATTAACAACAATTAACCAAGCCAAATCACATCACCAGGAGCAAAGCAAGCACATCAAAACCAACGAGAAGTCTAAGACTAACTATCAAATAAACCACGAATTAAACTAAAATAGACCAGAACTTATGAGAACAAAAAGAAAAAGAAAAGAATAATAGAAATGAGAAGAGAAACTTACGGATTTTTCGGACTCCACAAGAAATGCCCTTCGAAATTGATTCCCAGTTAATATTATATGTCTATTTCGTCAAAAATAGGCCTATAATATTAACTAGAACTCACTCGACTTTGAAAATTCCCAAAACGGTCGAAACCCAGGAACCCTAGATTTAAAATTCGTTCAGTTTCACTTAGATTCGAGGGATTTTGGTTAGGGATTCGAAACGAGGGTGCTTAAGAGACTGTGGGGTGTAATTTTAGGCGGATTTGGGAGGATTAGAGTTTTGGGTCTAAACTTCAAATGAAGATTCGAGGGGGTGGGGACTGATTCGAGGGAAACTGGAGTTGGATATGGAATGAGGGGGTTGAGAGGAAGTCGGGTGTTAATTTAGGGTGATTTGGAGCATCGCCGCCGTAGGCGGTGACTAGTATTTCAAAGATTTGAGGGGTTTGGATGGGAATCGAAGAAAACTAATCCCAGATTGGGAATAAGGAGAGGGAGGAGGTGCTGTGGTGTGATTTTGGGTGAGTTTGGAGACGGGCCGCCGGCAGCGACGATTTCCGGCCGGCGGCGTTAGGTTAGAGGCTTTGAGGGTTTGAAGATGATGATGGGGGGGGGGGGGGTAGGTCGGATCCGACATTTAAATACTTCAAACCTAGGCAGTTCTCATCCGTTGGATCAAAAGAAACAATGGCTGTGATCAACACTTGGGAAACGGCGTCGTTTCGATGGTCCCTGAACCTGACTGGGTCGGGGATTTGGGCTGGACGGGGTGTGTTTGGTTTGGGCCAGACGTTAAAGGTGGCCCAATTCGTGAGTCTCTATTAAGGCAGCCTTTTTATTTGTTTCTTTTATTTCTTTTGTTTTGTTTTCATTTTGTATATTTATTTCTTTTTTTTATTTTATTAAATGCTAAATTAAAACTCAAAACCCAAATTGACTAATAATTATATTTCCTAATTTCCAACTACACTAACTCCTACTTTAAATGCAAGCTAAGACAAATTAATACTATAAATGCAAAAAGAACCATTTTTGTTGTTTTCCTTATTTTTTTAAAACACATTAACTGCTAATTAATCCTAAAAATATGAGATTAAATCCTAAACAAATGCCAAGTGTATTTTTTTATATTTTCATATGAATTAAAGTGCACAAATAAAAATGCAAACAATTAACAGAAAATAACACAAAAATTCACAAAATTGCAAATTAATGAAAGAAATCATTTTGTTTGAATTTTTAGGAATAATTCATATAGGGCAAAAATCACGTGCTCACAGCTGCCCCTCTTTGCCCGGAAACACGCAGAGTTTTCGTGCAAAGATAACTGAGCAAATACGAGCGATTTTTGCCCGTTCGACTATTCCGTGTGAAGCAATTTTGAAAAGTTTTGACCGAACCCTACTTCAAAGGTTGCCTACATATCCTTGGCTAAAAAGGTATCAGGTCAGTGTAGTTCAGGAAAGGTTTGGTAGCTGGGACTAGTAGGAGCTGTGATTTCGCTGCTGTTGCTGCTGCTACTGCTGCTGACCTCCTTATTACACCGTGTCAAAATAAAAAGAAGCTAGCCTAAGCTACGATCTATGAATTACAAAACGGGTATCTATGTCTTCAAACTTGCTCTTGTGTTCCCTTGAACTTGTATTCTTCCGATGGAGTTCTTGCGTTGTTGCCTTGAATTGTGGTCGGAGATGTTTCAAATTCTTGTTTTGTAATGGATAATTGCAACTCCGTAAAAAACGATTCAGTCAAATTTTCTACATTGAACCATTCCTATATCATATATGTGTATGTGTAAATACAGGTTACCATATATATATTTTAATATGGATATATGGATTCATTTGGTCTTTTATCTTGCTCGAGTCTGGATGATTAANTTGTTCTCCAGGTGGGCGCCTGATTGCTGAAACTTGAAATGTATTCCCTTGTTCTCCAGGTGGGCGCCTGATTGCTAAATCTTGAAATGTATTCCCTTGTTCTCCAGGCGGGCGCCTGATTGCTGAAATTTGAAATGTATTCCCTTGTTCTCCAGGTGGGCGCCTGATTGCTGAATCTTGAAATGCATTCCCTTGTTCTCCAGGTGAGCGCCTGATTGCTGAACTTGAAAATTATTCCCTTATTCTCCAGGTGGACGCCTGACTTCAACAAAATAGACAAAGAAAATCGTGAAAGATAAAATTTGCATTGTACTTCCCTTGTTCTCCAGGTGGGCGCCTGACTTCTGAACTTGAAACGTATTCCCTTGTTCTCTAGGTGGGCGCCTGCTGCCAAAACATGAAACATNATCACTGTTTATTACGCATATGACGGTAACAGCTCACCTACACGATTCAATGGCATTTCGTAATGAATTAAACCATATCTAACTACATGAAAGGCTAACTATAAGGAAAACATAAACTAAAAAAAAAATAAACTAAAATGAGGACAACATTAACGGAAAGGAATCCAAAAGGGATATCATGGTTTTTAAATTAATATGAAACAAGCAAAATTACACATGGGCATATAACTGGCGCAGCAAGCATGAATGAACAAAAAAAACAAAACCTTTCTCATTTCGTTTCTTCTGTCATCAGAATTATCCCAAAATCTTCATAAACACAAGGTAATGGTAGAACTGAAACTTGAGACTATAAAGGTGATTAAATAGAACACAGATATTACACATATCTACTTAAGTGTCCATTTGAAATAAGCTTAATAAAAGGGTATGCAAATCAGTAGAAATCAGCTTCAAAATATAACCAATCACAATTACTAAGGCAACATGATAACAAATACATAAATTTCAAGCTATAAAAAATAGTAGAAACAACATGGAGACAGACCTCAATATAGCTCGTCTCACTGCTTTGAAATCGAAAGGAAAGATGAAATACAGCAACAAAGAATCGAACTGGTACCGCGAACCAACAGCGAAACTCGAATCAGCAACTGGACAACGACCTCAAATCGTTTCCGGCATCTCACTCCAACGCAGCTTAGTAGAAGAACGTGGTGTTGTGTGTGTTCTGGATTTCGTGTGTCTGTCCGTGTGAGTTCCGGCGAGTGGATGGTGAAGGCTGTGTGTGTCCAAATCAGAGTGAGGTCATGAGGGTCCGTGTGTGGTTGAAGAGAGCACACTGGGCCGTTGGTTGTGAGGGTGACGAAGAAGATGGAGTCTGGGTGGTCGTCTGGTTTAGTTGAAGACGAAGCAGTACGGTAGGGGAACGGGGGTCCCTGGAGAGATGAAGTCGAAGGGGTGGGGGTTAACCAAAAAGTTTTTTTTGGTTTTTGCTTGCTGAAATTGCGGCGCTACTGTATCCTTTTTCCAGGCGTATTTTTGTGTATATCGTCTGTTATTTTTGGTTCTTCAGCTGAAGAAGAAGAAGTCGTGAGGGGAGGTCCTTGTATGGTGTATTGCGGCTGTCTCTAGTCTAGAGTCTCTCCCTTTTTCTTTGTGTTTGTGGTATAGGTAGTATTATATAGGGTAGGGATTAGGTTAAGGGTATGGGCCTAGGAACTATAGGCTAGATATTTTGGGCCAAAGACTAAAAAAATGGACTATAAGATTTATAAAAACGGGATAAACCAACCTAAAACTAATTCTTCCTTCTAAAATTATGTACAATTATAATATAAAAATATAAGACTAATTTTAATTAATTGAACTAAACTATAAAACATAAAACTACTTTTTTTCTTTTTGTGTTTTCAAGATTATAAAAATAAAGATAGGGTACTATTTTGGTAATAATTTTTTTTTTAAGATTAAAAATGACTATAAAAGATTAATAAACCTATTTTTTTGTAATTTTTTATTTTCTTGTAATAAAATAAAGTAAAATAGTAAAAATTAGTTGAAATGGCGATATTAGGCCTAAACTAAATATTTACACGCTAAAAATGGGTAAAATTTCGGGGAGGGTCAAAAATCACATGTCAACAGCTGCCCCTCTTTGACTGGAAACTCGAAGAGTTTTCAGACAAAGAATGACTAGACAGGTTTTTGACCCGACCCTTATTTGGAGAGACTAAAACTAAGAGAAAAGAGGGATGTGACTGAGCCCTGGTATCTGAGCTGCCTACGTATCCTTGGCTATAAAGGAATCAGGCCACGTGTAGTTCAGAAGTGAGTGAGGCGATGGAGTGTGCTGAGGTGGAGAGCTAGTCGAGGTGCCGTTCCGCCGAGGTTCCGGTCCGCGGTCCTGTTATTACATCAAAAATCAAAATAAATGAAAAAGACTAGCTAAGCTTGTCAACTACAAGTTACAAGATTCCTATCTATAAGTCTTCTGAAGCTTGATCTTGAGTCTTGAATGGTTCTTCATGCAGACTTTGGATCTGAACCTTGATGTTTGCTAGTTGCCGGTGCTAATTCATTCTTCCTCAGCTTTTCGGACCAAACCCGGACAGCACCCCACGTTTGTGACTCCAATCACGTCGTAAGCAATTCACATCTCTCTCGACTTCTGCATTTGGATTCCTTTTGCCTTCTTTTTGTTTCTCCTCTTCTTTTATTATTTTGGATTGTGACCAACTTCCGCTGGTCGTCTCGGACTATTGACTCGCATTCTTTCCGCAAGCCTCCTTTGTTGCTGACTTGAATTGTGATCTGAGATGCTTTGCCCTTTCTCCGGGTGATGCTTGACCGCTAAGACTTGAAACTATGCCTCTGTTCTCCAGGCGGGCTCCTTGTTCTCCAGGTGGGCTCCTGATTTCAACAAGAATAGACAAACAAAGAAGAATTTTCTGTCCCAGTTTGATGACTGGGCACATCGTGTTATCGAATATAACTAGAAATTGAAAGCTAAAATCCTGAATTGTACTTCCCTTGTTCTCCAGGTGGGCGCCTGACTGCTGAACTTAAAATGTATTCCCTTGTTCTCCAGGCGGGCGCCTGATTGCTGAAACTTGAAATGTATTCCCTTGTTTTCCAGGTGGGCGCCTGATTGCTAAAATTGAAAAGTATTCCCTTGTTCTCCAGGTGGGCGCCTGACTTCGACAAAATAGACAAACAAAGAAAATTTTCTGCCCCAGTTTGGTGGCTGGGCGCGTTACGTTACCAAATACTAAAACTTGAAAGATAAACTTTGCATTGTACTTCCCTTGTTCTCCAGGTGGGCGCCTGACTTCTGAACTTGAAACGTATTCCCTTGTTCTCTAGGTGGGCGCCTGACTGCTGAGCTTTGAAATGTATTCCCTTGTTCTCCAGGTGGGCGCCTAACTGCTGAGCTTTGAAATGTATTCCCTTGTTCTCCAGGTGGGCGCCTGACTGCTGAGCTTTGAAATGTATTCCCTTGTTCTCCAGGTGGGCGCCTGACTGCAACAAATAAAGAAAACAAAGAACATTTCCTGCCCCAGTTTGGTGGCTGGGCACAGATGTGAGTGTTAAATTGAATTATTCTACCAACTATTATAAGGATTTGAAAGCTAAGTCCTATTATCCAGGGAGGTCCTGGCAGCTCCTAACAGTTACGAACCTAAGTTATATTTTCTAAAGGTATTATTCCCACTATGCTTGTCATCAAAAGGTTTTAAATTACTCCCCATTATCCAGGAGGGTCCTGACAATCTTCTAGCTAAAAGTACGACTTCCACTATATTTTGCTATCTAAACCGACTTTAAAACTACGCCCCATTATCCAGGAGGGTCCTGAAAACTTCTAATTGAATCCTATCTTAAACATGGCAATTTTGCAACCCACTTATGCTCCTTTGGGGTACATTTATGCTAACTTGTGCTACGCATGATTGTACATTTATGACTTCTACTTGAACGCATGATTGTCTTGACATTTAAACTAAGCCCCATTTTCCAGGAGGGCCCTGAGAGTTTCCAGTCATACCTGTTTAGGTGTTGCTTCTCCTTACGGAGGGTTTCCCCGAAGCAAACAAACTTCTGCCCCTGTTTCAATCAAAGAAAGACCTTGTTAATATAAGATGGTGGTTAGTTGCTGGCATTCTTGCTGAGTGCATCCTTGCTGCCTCTGCTTTGTTTCCCTAGGCTTTTCTTGAATCGCTCTGACTTCCTGACTGACTTCAACCCCATGACTTTGATAACCCAAGTGTTCTATCCCATATTGTTGTTTTTGTGTTTATGATCCCACTATTTGAAACTTCGCTTCTTCCTCACAATTATCTGATTAATCCACCAATGAAACTTCCAATGGTCCTTTATGACTTACTTTGCCTTTTGACATCTTTGATATATCTTGACCCTATTGCGCTGTACAACTAGGAAGCTGGTAGTTAGCTTTGACATTCCTCCCTTTCGTTTCGAATAGAACTAACACTGAACATCTTAAAGACAGACCTCGAAAGAATGAAATGCAATGACCTCGAGGGTTAAGGATAGAGAGAATCCGAGAACGGATGATTTGTAATGAAGAAGGAAGAGAATAATACTTATCTGAGTGGAACAGCTGGTACCATTGAGCATGCCATGAATTTTGGATTAACCGGCCCAGTCTGTCCAACCAATCAACCTTCAATTTCCACATTTGTTGTTCCGGACTTTCATAACCTGATTTTCACCCAAACCCAAACCTTGCTCGTCTTACAATGTCTTGAGCAGCTCTCGACCACAGACTTGCCTCATTTGCCTATCTGAAAAACTTACCTTCGCCTTACGGTGCCCGTGAGATTTTCACCAATAAGACTCTCTCATTTTTGATTTCTCTCAGCTCACTTCGGCTTACGGTGCCCGTGAGGGTTTTCACCAATAAGACTCTCTCATTTTTATCATTTTTCTTTTTATACCGGAATGTTGCCCCTGACATGAATCACCTTTACTTGCTCGTCTTGGCACTTCTTGAAGACTGATCAGAAGGTCTTTCTTTGGACCGTAATGCAGGCCTTGGATGGGGTTAGAAAGAAGGGTATAAAAGGCTCAAAACAACTTAACATGGGTTCAAAGTTACAACTTTCGGAATCAAATTTCTCACAGCGACCACAACTTCTGCCCCAGTTTCTTTCGTGGGGACTTTTGGGACTTTGTTTTGGTGTGACTGAACCTCAGGGAGAGGCTGCCTACGTACCCTTTCGGGATCAAGTCGAACGTAGTTCAGGTCATAGGAATTACTTTGTTGTTGTGATTTTTCCTTTCTTTTCCTTCCATTTTCTCTTTTTTTTTCTTTTTTTTCTTTTTTTTTCTTTCTTCTGCCTTTTCTTCTTCTTTTTTTTTTGTTTTCTTTTCCTCTTTTTTTTCTCTTTTTCGTTTCTTTTTCTTTTTCCCTTTCTTTTCTTTTCTTTTCTTTCTTTCTTGTTTCTCCGCTGACTTGCCCTGCTCAGGCTTCCGAGTTGTTATTGATTCCGAAAGAGGGGTACGAAAGAAAATAAATGAGGCTCAAAAGGGATAACAAAGGATAAAGTGTTTGGATAGCAGAACAAAATGCCTTCGTCATTTCAATCTCAAAAACATGCCAAATACAATCAAGTACAATTAAACAAAGAAATCATACATAGTATCGTTTGACCGCATCAGAGTTGATAGCCATTTCTACACATTTCCCTTCCACTTCTGTCAAATACAATGCGCCATTAGACAACACTCTGGTTACAACAAATGGCCCCTGCCAGTTCGGGGCGAACTTTCCTTTTGCTTCAACCCAATGAGGTAAGATACGTCGCAACACCAATTGCCCTACTTCAAACTTCCGCGGATGCACCTTTTTGTTATATGCTCTTGCCATTCTCTGTTGATACAACTGACCGTGACATACTGCTGCCAATCTCTTTTCATCAATCAAACTTAGTTGTTCCAAGCGGGCTTTAACCCATTCAACATCATCAATTTCCGCCTCGGCAATAATCCGAAGGGACGGGATTTCAACCTCTGCGTGTATTACTGCCTCAGTGCCATACACCAGTAAATAAGGAGTCTCCCCTACTGAAGTGTGGACAGTAGTGCGATAGCCTAAAAGGGCAAACGGTAACTTCTCATGCCATTGCCTGGACCCTTCTACCATTTTCCGAAGTATTTTCTTGATGTTCTTGTTAGCTACTTCGACCGCTCCATTCGCCTTAGGACGATATGGGGTGGAATTGCGGTGCGTGATCTTAAACTGCTGACATGTCTCTGCCATCAAATGACTGTTGAGGTTGGCACCATTGTCCGTGATGATTACCTTCGGGATCCGAAACCGACAGATGATATTCGAATGCACAAAATCGACCACTGCCTTCTTGGTCACAGATTTGAAGGTTTTCGCCTCCACCCACTTAGTGAAATAATCAATAGCTACCAGAATGAACCTGTGCCCATTTGACGTCGCTGGGTCGACCGACCCAATGACGTCCATTCCCCAAGCAACGAAAGGCCATGGTGCCGACATTATATGCAACTCAGATGGTGGAGAATGAATCAAATCTCCATGTACCTGACATTGATGATACTTGCGCACGAAACTGATGCAATCTCGTTCCATAGTAAGCCAATAATAACCTGCTCGAAGAATCTTCTTTGCCAATACATATCAACTCATATGAGGTCCACAAACTCCCGCATGTACCTCGGTCATGATAACTGTAGCCTGTTTAGCATCCATGCATCTCAATAATCCAAGATCTGGAGTTCTCTAGTACAACACTCCTCCACTGAAGAAAAATCCGCTTGCCAGGTGTCGAATTGCTCTCTTTTGATCCCCTGTAGCCTGTGCTGGATATACTCCCATCCTGAGGTATTATTTGATATCATGGAACCACGGCTCCCCATCAAGTTCTTCTTCCACCATATTACAATAGGCATGCTGATCTCGTACCTGAATCTGCAAAGGGTCCACATAAGCCTTATCTGGATGATGCAGCATTGACGCCAAAGTGGCCAAAGCGTCGGCAACTTCATTCTGAATCCTTGGAATATGACTGAAATCTATTGATTGAAACCGTTGACAAAGTTCATGCAAACACTGCCGGTACGGTATGAGCTTCAAGTCTCGTGTCTCCCATTCTCCCTGAATCTGGTGCACCAGAAGATCCGAGTCACCCATGACCAAGATTTCATGGACACCCATGTCTATAGCCAACCTCAAACCCAAGATACATGCCTCGTATTCAGCCATGTTATTGGTGCAATAGAAACGAAGTTGAGCCGTAACAGGGCAGTGTTGCCCTGTCTCGGAAATCAGTACTGCTCCTATCCGACACCTTTGGTGTTGGCAGCCCCATCAAAGAACAGTTTCCATCCCGGCTTCTTGACTTGTTCCAATTCTTCAACATGCATTATCTCCTCATCGGGGAAGTATGTCTTCAAAGGTTCATATTCATCATCAACTGGATTCTCGGCCAAATGATCAGCCAACGCTTGTGCTTTCATTGCAGTTCGGGTCACATAGACAATATCAAACTCCGTAAGCAAGATTTGCCACTTCGCCAGCCTCCCTGTGGGCATGGGCTTCTGAAAAATATACTTCAACGGATCCAACCGAGAGATGAGGTAGGTGGTATATGATGACAAGTAATGTTTCAACTTTTGCGCTACCCAGGTTAAGGCACAACACGTCCTCTCAAGCTGAGTGTACTTCACCTCATACGATGTGAACTTCTTGATGAGGTAATAGATCGCCTGTTCCTTCTTTCCTGTGATGTCGTGCTGCCCCAGTACACAACCAAAAGATTTATCCAAAACTGTCAGATAAAGGATCAAGGGTCTTCCCGGATCTGGTGGGACCAACACAGGTGGACTAGCCAAATACTCCTTAATCTTGTCAAATGTTGCTTGACATTCATCCGTCCATCTGACCGCATCATCTTTCTTTAGCAGCTTAAAGATGGGCTCGCAAGTCGTTGTGAGTTGGGCAATGAACCTGCTGATATAATTCAACCTGCCAAGCAAACTCATCACCTCTTTCTTGTTCCTTGGGGGCGGTAGCTCCTGAATGGCTTTGATCTTGGATGGGTCTAACTCAATACCGTGTCGACTTACCACAAATCCCAACAACTTCCCAGATGGGACTCCAAACACACACTTCGCTGGATTAAGTTTGAGGTTGTACCTGCGGAGCCTCTGGAAAAATTTCCTCAAGTCCTTGACATGGTCACATTGTTTCCTCGACTTTATGATCACGTCGTCTACATAGACCTCAATTTCCCGATGTATCATGTCATGGAACATGGTGGTCATCGCCCTCATATACGTTGCCCCGGCGTTCTTCAACCCAAATGGCATGACCCTATAACAATACGTTCCCCAAGGGGTGATGAATGCCGTTTTTTCAGCATCCTCCCCATCCATCAAAATCTGGTGATAGCCCGCATAACAATCCACGAAGGAACCAATCTCATGTTTGGCACAATTGTCAATCAATATATGGATGTTTGGCAGTGGGAAGTTGTCTTTTGGACTCGCCTTATTAAGATCACGGTAATCTACGCACACTCTGGTCTTTCCATCCTTCTTTGGCACAGGCACAACATTGGCTAACCAGGTGGGATACCGCGTGACCCGGATGACCTTCGCCTCAAACTGCTTGGTGACCTCTTCTTTGATTTTCACACTAATGTCTGTTTTAAATTTCCTTAGCTTCTGCTTGACAGGAGGGCATGCTGGGTCAGTGAGCAATTTGTGGACCACCAAATCGGTGCTCAAACCAGGCATATCGCATATGACCACACAAAAACATCTTTGTACTCAAACAATGCTTTAATTATCTCTTCTCTGATCTGAGGTTCCAAATGGACACTTATTTTCGTTTCCCGCATATTCTCCTGATCCTCTAAATTGATTGCCTCTGTGTCATTCAGATTAGGTTTGGGTTTTTCTTCAAAATGGCTTAATTCTTTACTGATTTCCTCAAAAGCTTCCTCATCATCATATTCTATTTCGTCATCACACTCAATTTCTTGTATTATTATTTCGAAGTTAGATTGGCATTTAAGACTGGGCCGAAGACTCCTCATGCATGACACATCACTGAGACCAGCGTAAAAGGGACTGTACAAGAAGGAAAAGAAAGACAAAATGAAGACTATTAGGAATGAAAAAGGGGGGAAATTGCATTTCATTAACATTTAAGATAACAAGGTTTAACTCATCCAAACGGACGGAACATAGCATCCGAATTACAACCTTGGAAATAATCCAGATTAAACTGAAAGGAAATCAAAACTAACTACCAAGACTCCCTCCGGGTAGGAAGGGGAGTTGCTTCCCAATTGTTAAGCTTTGCCTGGGGCCCCACGAACTGAACATCTGCCTTGCTTGGACCTTCTCCGTCCTCCAACACATTCACCTCATCAAACAGCTTTTCAAACCTCTCGATCAGCTCCTTGTCGGGATCAATCACACAACTGGGCATTGTTGTTTCTAGGCGCTTCTTAGTACCAGGCCTGACAAAGGAACGGGAAAGGCGGGGAATAGGTTTTGGAAGGGTCCATGCTTTCTTTTTCATCTTTCTAGCTCGCCTTATGTCTGCAGCAGTGGGCTTGAAGCCTAAACCAAAAGTATCCAGGTTTCCAGGAAGGAATACCGGCTGTACGATGCCTTGCAAAGAAGCACCCAGGCCTTTTCCAGGTACAAATTCGTTCTTCAGCATTTTCGACGCAACCATGACGGATGCAACAGCTACCTTTGGCACAGGAATACGCTCCCCTTCCGGGATCTTTTCAACCGATACCGTATCAAAACTTGATAAACCCATGGACCTTTTTCGTCCTCAGCTTCTATAAAAGGCACAATGGCACCACCCAGAGCACACGAACTATCTTCCCCGTGCACCACAATCTCTTGCCTGTCCCACTCGAATTTGACCATCTGGTGCAAGGTTGATGGCACTGCTTTTGCTGCATGGATCCATGGTCGGCCTAGCAAGAGATTGTAAGAAACAACCACGTCAAGCACCTGGAACTCCATAGTAAATTCAACCGGACCTATCGTCAGTTCCAACACTATATCCCCAACTGTTTCCTTTCCTCCTCCATCAAATCCTCGCACGCAAATACTATTCTTGTGGATTCTCTCACTGTCCACCTTTAACTTTTCCAGGGTGGAGAGAGGGCAGATGTTTGCACTGGACCCGTTATCAATCAGCACCCGGGTGACCATAGAGTCTTCACATTTCACCGTGAGGTAGAGTGCTCTATTATGCTCAGTGCCTTCCAAAGGCAGCTCATCATCAGAAAATGTAACCCTGTTGACCTCGAAAATCTTGTTTGCTATTTTCTCTAGATGGTTCACAGAAATCTTATCAGGAACATGGGCTTCATTCAAAATTTTCATCAATGCCTGGCGGTGCTCATCTGAGTGGATTAATAATAATAGCAATGAGATCTGTGCCGGGGTCTTTCTCAACTGTTCTACAGTGGAATAATCTTGTGCCTTCATCTTCTTCAAGAATTCTTCTGCCTCTTCTTCAGTTACGGCTTTCTTTGCTGGTACTGGATTATCTTTGGTGATTTTAGCCTTTCTCAGCTCGTCAGGAGCAAAGCATCTTCCTGAGCGAGTCAGCCCATGGGTTTCACAAACTTCTTCCTTAACTTCCTTCCCCTTATACATCACTGTCACTCGGCCGTAATTCCATGGGACGGTGTTTTCACTGATTACTGGTAACTGAGTCACTGGCTTGATGATAACCGGCTCTGTGCGAGCCCCTTTTACAATCACAACGGGCTTGACAGCTGCCCCCGACACTACCACTTTAGTTGGTTCTTGTTTTACTGCAACACTGCTCAAAAGCTCCTTCTGTACCACCACAACTGGTTTGCTAACTGTCTCTTCTAACTTGATCTATGCTCTCCCCCTTGTTGGTTTCTCATTTGATCTGTCCTCACTAGCCCTGATCATCATTACGGTTTGTGAAGGCTTCTTATGCTCTCCCTTTTGTACTAGCTCAATCATATGGGTCTCGTGATGGGTTGGTAATGGATTCTGAGTGATGTTAGGCGTCTCTGGGACTTGAACTTCAATTCGGCGGGTGTCAATGAGCTCCTGGATGGCCGTTTTCAAATGCCAACATTTTTCTGTGTCATGTCCCGGAGCACCCGAGAAATACTCGCAACTCACAGAGTGGTCCAGATTCCTTGGGGAGGATTTGGCAATTTGGATTCAATCGGACTCAACATGCCCAACTGTCTCAATCTGTGTTATAAGCTAGTGTAAGATTCACCCAATAGAGTGAAAGTCTTCTTCTTCTGTAGCCTATCATTCTTAGATGCAGGGTTAGGTCGAAAACCGGTTCCAGTGGGGTTTCTGTTGGTTCTCGAGGGTGGGTAGGTGCTTTGAGCTGGGTAAGTATTTTGTGGGGTGGGTGCGCGCCATTGCGCATGGGTAGGAGGCTGGGGGTATGTTTGGGCATGGTGGACAGAGAAATGGGGGACAGGAGGTGGGTAGTAGTGTTGCGGTGGGCCATATGGGATGTGTGGGTAGGTTTGGGGATGAGGTCGAGGTTGGTGATAATATGATGATGGACCCCTGGACCAAGCTCTTGATTCCACTACTGCAGCATCTTCTTTCTTTTTCTTTCCCAATACCCCTCCAGTGCCGCTCTGAATAGCCTGGGTAATTGCTTTGATTGCTGAATATCTCATAATCTTATTGGATTTAAGCCCCTCTTCCACCATACTTCCCATTTTCACTACCTCGTTGAAAGTTTTTCCCACTGCTGACACCAGGTGACCATAATAGGTGGGTTCCAAAGCCTGTAGGAAATAATCAACCATCTCGCTCTCTTTCATTGGAGGATCGACTCTTGCCGCCTGCTCTCTCCATCGGAAACCGTATTCTCTGAAGCTTTCTCCGGGCTTCTTCTCAATTTTAGTCAGTGATAGACAGTCCGAGACAATTTCGAGATTATACTGAAAATGACATGCAAATGCTTGGGCCAGATCGTCCCAAGTGTACCATCGAGCATGATCCTGTCGTGTGTACCACTCCAACTGGACATCGGGAAACAGGCACAAGTCCTTGTAGGCCACACTCACTTGACCTCCGAGCCCCTACATATTTCTGAATGACTGCTCTAAGCTCTTAACCTTCCGTATCATTTCCTCTTGCTCAGGGTTTTTGGGAGGCTTTTCTTCTTCAGCTGAGAGATCAAGACGGGGAGTGTAAGAGCATGGTTCTGGTGGTTTGAAGGTGGCTTCGGGCAGGTAGTACCGGTTATCATGGGTTTGGAATAAAGGTTCTCTAGAGGACCTGTGTAATGCGACAGGTGGGAGAGCTACAAACACAGGAGTAGTTGGTAGTGGAGGGCATGGGATTTGTTTGGGTGGTGGAGGTGGTGGTGTTTGAGAGGTGGTTCCTTAGTACTGCTGGTAAGTAGGGAAAGCCGGAGATGAGTTCACTGTGGGAGGATCTTGAGGCTAAGCTAGTGGTGGGATGTAGGCCGGGTTAGCAGGATAGGCTGGTGGTGGATGTCCCTTTGACCAGGCCTGGTACATCTCGACCATTTGTTGCTTCAGTTTATACATCTCCTCCTTCATTGCATTAACGTCCATTACTTCCTCCTCCCTAGACGGGTCGACAATGCTTGCTTCTAATTCCTGGTTGACCATGTTTGACTTATCCTTAGAGCGGGTGTTGTAGGGATGGGTTGCCAAAATGCCAGTCAACTTAACCACTTGCCTGGACTCATCAACAACAACTTTGTTAGCGGTTAGAGCATTAACAGATAGATAACCGCACATTTGGGAATGAATGCACCTAAGCAGTTAACCATTTCTATTATGCCTTCGCTTGGTTGCATGCGTCACCCCGGCTATCTTTATTTATTTGCTAGGCCTCTCACTCTTTGCCTTTCTCTCTTTTTGGGATTTTTTTTTTCAAATTTCCATTAATGAAACTCCGATTACAAAATTATTAGGTTATTTATGCAGACTCGATGAGTAAAACTAGATCAGGAGTACATCAAAGCTTCACATCTTGGGGCCCGCGGGGCATCACTCGGCATCGCCCGGGCCTGCGCAAGACTGAGAAGGTTCCATGTCAACTACGACTATTTAAAGAAAATTGGCCATGTAATGACTTATTTTGACTTAAAAAGAAAAGTGGCTATTTTTCAAAAATTTTATTTAAGAAAACAGAGACTCGGTTTTGCGAATACGGCCCTTCAGCACTCCCGGGAGGGAGATTTTAAGGTTGTGCCCGCAAACCATTTTAAAATGACTCAAAGTGGCTGTTCTTGCAAAAATGGCCTTCCGACGCCCTTTTGAGGGACATTCGGCTTATTGTTAACAAGAATGGCGTCACCCGACTTATTTTGACAACAACTTAAAATGTTGACATTATTTTGCTATTTTTGAAAAGGGTGGTTGGACCCGATAAAGGTTGCCTACGTATCTCACATCCGGTGAGAATCAAACCAGCATAGTTTGGGTAGATTTTCCAGAATCAAAGCTACTTTGAACAATTTTCTTTCTATTTTTTCAAATATTTTTCTTTTCTTTTCTTTTCCATTTTTTTAAAAAAATCCGGCAGCATTTCGGTACTGTTTGGGCATTGGGTTTTTCACAACAAATGGTCACCCTTACTTAGTCCTAACACTGCTATTTTCTCAATTTCTCTTATTATATACAAGCCGGTCAACATGCCAATCCAAAGCAAATGAATGCACAAGTAGCACGTAATATGCATCGGGATGGTCTTTTCACTTCAAGTCACCTGTCCTAGACGGACCCAACCCCTGTGTTGAGTCCCCTAAGTTAAATGCACATGATGCAAACAAGCGTCCTACTAGGGATCCGGCATGAGGTTTTGTTCTTCTAGGTTTGAACCCTAGGTTTATTGGTCTAGACCTGGCTTACCCTAGCGGAAAACTCGGGCCGAGGGAGAGGCAGCATACCGGGGATACAGAAGCTCCGTCGGGTTAGCAACTTATCCAAACCTCGTTCTAAATGGGAAAAGACTCTAAACAGAAGAGAAGCTACACGAAGTGCACCCTTCTCCATGATGTAGAAGACTCAGAGAGAGGAAGGGATTCGTGACAGTTTATATACAATTCAGCAAACACCAAAGCGGTACAACATTTAGCACATATAGCATGGAACATGTAGAAAAATCAGATAAAGCCAAATATAATAATTTAACTGAGCTCGAATTCTGAACCCTGAACAAAAAGTTCTGGGTTCTGTTCCCCAGCAGAGTCGCCAGAGCTGTCACACCTCCTTTTTCGCTACTACACCCCGGGGAAGGGCATAATAAAGGGAGTTTTCCTAGTTAAAGGACAATCGAAACGGGATTCGTTTATTAAGAGATTCAGAGTCGCCACCTGGGAGATTTATGGTGTCCCAAGTCACCGGTTTGAATCCCGAATCGAGGAAAAGGTTTGACTCTATTTAACAGTCGCGAACCAGAAATCCGAGTAAGGAATTCTGTTAACCCGGGAGAAGGGGTTAGGCACTCCCGAGTTCCGTGGTTCTAGCACGGTCGCTCAACTGCTATATTTGGCAAAATCTGATTTTAATACATGTTAAAACCTATAGTGCAATTTTTAGAATTATTTAACCGCTTTTAGTTAGAAATCTTTTAAGAAAGTGAACGTCGTTTAAAAACGTATTTTTGGATCACGTCACATGAAATGCACCCGGATCCTCGACACATTCTTATTCAACGTTTTGGGATTTGAAATTGGGTTGCGCGAAATACACACCCGTATTTAAGAAAATAAATTTATTAGAAAGCGTGCCTAAAGTGGCTAGCGTGTTAGGATCTGTGCGGGAGGCCGTGAAATTCACTAAACGGCACGCCCGAATTCTAAATATTTTGATAGAAACATTTAATGAGGGCCCCGCGATTTATATGTTTTGTGCGGCGAGGCTCGTCTCATTTTTATTTAAAGGCCATCCTAGAGCAAGCTATAAATTTCTATTTAATTTGTCTCTAACGGGTCCTATTAACTAATATTATTAATGCTAGTATTTAAAATGATCAAGGAATTTAGGTCTCGAGTTCAAGTCCATACTTGAGCAAGAGGTGAACCTCTTAACTCAAGCATGCTACTTAATTAGGAGACCCAAAACCCATAATCCTAGTGTGGGATTTTAAACTTACGTTTTACTGGGCCTTAACAATCAGCCCAGGACTTGGGAAAAAACAATCAGCAGAATTACCCTTTCAATCTGATGAGGACATTTAATTTTAACATTAATAATTTCTGATATCAAGTCCAACAGAATTTTATTCTTGCATTATTCCAAATGGTAGGATAAAGTCACATTTGAAGCTTATGATACAATCACATTTGAAGTTTAGCGGTAATTGAGTTACATTGTCAAACAAAGGGGAAAATGATGGTCTCAAATATTTCTACCCTAAATCTGATCTTATTTCGACTTTCAAACAGTGGCACGCAAATAACCTATATCCAGTTCCTAGTTCATGATCTATCTAAACATAAGCTTCAGCACATGCTTAACAATTGCAGATCCTGTTTATTAATCATATCCAGTTCCTAGTTCACTATCTATCGAAACATAAGCTGCAATACATACTTAATCAATAACAGATCCTGTTTATTACTCAAGGAAGCAAATTCTAAAGGCACTCGACTCATACCAGTATTGCATAGTTGTATTAACATAAAAACTAAAACAGAAGCAATCTATATAGTTCAGTTAAAACAGTCCGATACAGTCCATTTACAGTCCCCGACAGTTTCAAATTTATTTACAATAAGGATATTAACAAATCAAGGAACACTATATGAAATATAAAATATCTACAACAAGTTTATAACAAAATCACGTAGCAGATTTTATTTCATCTTTCCACTGGATGTTCACATGGCCTCAAAGTCAGGATATGTACCTGGAGGTTGAAATATAATAAGAAGCAGAAGTCAGCAGCAGTAGTGAGGAATTTGCAGCGTTAAACACAAGAGAGCAACAACAATGTCAACTTGGAAACCCAGCAATGAAAAAAACCCAGTAAAACAGACCCACAAGTGACTCGAAACAGTCAAACTCAGCTTGAATTCAACCCAGGGACCTCCAGCAACTTTCAATAATCAGAATTTAAACTAAGTGATGCAAATCGAACACTAAAACCAGAAATTAATCTAAAATCTCAATGGAACAGTATTTTTGAGTTTTCTGTTGTATTTTTCCTTTTGTTTTTGGGTTTTTCAAGCAAGTCAGATCTAAGGGAAATTTTGAACTATAAGAGCTCAGATTTTTGAACTTTTTGATTTGAAATTCAAATTTTGATGCTATAGCTCGCAGGAGAGGTTTTGGAGAAATTTTGAAGGCTGGAAATTTTGGGAATTTTTCAGATGATCAAACTTGTGAAACAAGGCATGAGAGTGCCATTTTATAGGCAAAAAATGAGAGGCAGCTTCAGATGTTTAGTTTTACATATTAGTCCCTCACTTATTTTTACTTAACCCTCTATTTTCTGACTTATTACTCAAGTTATCCCACTAACTTTCTGAAATTATAACTAAGGCCCTATTTAGAAGACTCTAGAGGGTTCTAGATTTAACTACAACTTTCCTATGCACCCTAAGTACCCAAACTAACCCTGAATTCAATCTGAAAT
>NC_031997.1:15683740-15728516 GCF_001879085.1 Nicotiana attenuata
CGTAGTTAGTGTTATTCAGAAAGTATTCTACCGTTGTGGCCTGTTATGTGGAGGTGGGCCCTGGAAGGGCTGGTGGCTTAGACCACTACCTAGAGATTTGCATATTCTACGGTCATGAGAATTCACCTGTGTGTTGCTATGGTTCTCCTGAAGTGAGTTAAGTGGAAAGTTTTATATGATGAAGTGTTAACCTAATAGTGGTTCCGAAGCTAAGATGAAAAACGAGTTCTATCGTATATTGGCATGTTAAGTGCAGTGAGTGGTATGGAATTTGAAGTGAAGATCAAGGTAGCAGTTCGGTGTTGGCAAGGATGTCACGAGCTCGGATGAGCAGGAAAGGAGTTTCGATGTTTAAGGTAAGTTGGTTTTGTCATCAGCGTCACCTGAGATCGGTGTTTTGTAAAATGGGCTTTGCATCCTGGTTAATGATTCTTGATCGCTTTTCAGCGTTAGTGCGGCCGGTGGTTTGGAGGTACGACCCAGTTAATTGTTATGGTAAGTTGTGGGAGTTTGTCCCACAGGAAGATTGTATAAGTGTGGCAGGTAGTCACTTGATTGATTAAAGACTTAAACCAAGTATGAAGGTTGTGATAATATCGTTGATTTGAGAATATATGCCTGGAGGGCACTCAGTCTATTGAGTTGTGGACTTCGGATGATTTCTCCGAGTATGATGGATGTTCTTATGTACTATGAGCGGAAGAGGAGTTATTATGGACCTTTGAAAGGTAATTAGCCTAGTTCCATGTGATCAGAATCGGCTTGAGGTCGGTGGATGGATTCAACTGTGAATATAGGCTCTATATCAGGCCAAACGTGTTCAGTTCAGTAATGCGCTCCTTATGGAGGAGTAGTCAGGGTGTTATTTTGTTGTCAGATATTTCATGTAGTGATACGTTGCACCGTGTGAGTTGGGAGGCGGCTTGAGAAATTGCTTATGTGTTCAGGATCCGCGTAGAGATGATGTTATATGAGCAGGATGGCTTTTGAGATTTCAAATCATATATCGCACCTCAGTTGTGCTTGAGTTTTGTGGCTTCTGGCGCTATATGTCTCCCCAGGGATGGAATTATGCACTTAGTGTGCTTGTGACCAATATTCGGTATATTATTGAAATGAGCAGTCTAGCTTGGTGCGTATCTCTTTATGCGAGTTTTATGGGTGGATCGGGTGGCACGTCGCCATGGTTATGTTGTTCGGATCGGGTTGCTGCGCCGCAACAGTGTGAAGCTGAGTATAGTTCCCCATATCTATTTTTATGTGTTTTGTTCCTATTTTACGAGGAAAGCTTATATTAGCTGTGTGCCCGCTTCGCATGTATGATTCGCGAGCGGGGTGTTTGTTTAATTAAGTCGACCGCATCGCATGTATAATTCGCGAGCGGTGTAGTTGAATTTCCTTCTAAAGTTTGCCTTCCTTTATATCGCGTTCGATACGGTAGCCTATTGGCACATTGTAGCATCATATGGTACTTTTGGTCATGTCGGGGTGGCTTATTGCCTGAGCAGTTCGTACTGGGTAAGACGTGATCATTGAATTCGAGATCAGTGTAATCTGAGTATATGAAGTATATTAAGGAGCTAAGACCATTGTTTGGTTCAGAATGAGGTGATAGTTCTTGCCAGGAGTATAGACCCAATGAATTGTTGTTTCGGCAGTGGTTATGAATTTATACAGATCTCATCCGTCGTGGCGGTATTGTAAGAGTTAGAATAAGACCTATGTATGTCATGCGGTGCAATGGGAGCATCAGATTCGTGGAATTTCGATTAAATTGATCAGAGAATGTTATTGTGGTCCTATGAGCAAAGTGGTGCAAGTTGTGAATTCAGCTAAGGTATGCAGTCGTGTTTTGGGGCTGCGTGTAGTTATTGATACGATGAGCATATGTTGGAAACAGGTCGGGCATAGAATTCCGGATATTGGAATTAGGCTCTAAGGCTTATCTGCTTGAATAAAAGGAAATATCTTCAGAATTGATCGAGCTAATGTGCTCAACTGAGTTGTGGTAGCACGGGAAGGTGCATGAGGTGTTAAACAGTGATTTCGGACTACTTCAGTGTAGTTCTCAGCATGTTCGAGGACGAACATATATTTAAGTGGGAGAGAATGTAACGACCCGACCGGTCGTTTTTGAGCCATAGCACGTCGTTCAGCAATCTGAGGCCATGAGTAGCTTCATTTCAGGTATTAAGACTTGTACGTGTGGTCGGAATTGAATTTCGGGAGGTTCAGAGTTGATTTGGAAAGAGAATTCTCATTTTGGAAGCTTAAAGATGAAGGAATTAACCAAGATATGGATTTTGAGTAAACGACCTCGGAATCGAGATCTAAAGGTCCCAGCAGGTTCGTATGATGATTTCGGACTTGGGCGTATGCCCGGTTCGGGTTTTGGATAACCCGGGAGCGTTTTGGCGCCTATTGTGGAAGTTAGCATTTTGGAAGAAATTTCATAAGTTTGGCTTGAAGTGCATTTCAGTGTTATCGATGTCCGTTTGGAATTCCGAGCTTGGGAATAGCTCCGTATGGTGATTCTGGAGTTGGGAGCGCGATCAGAAGTGAATTCGAAGGCCCGTAGGTCATTTTGGAGTCATTTGGCTAAAGATAGAATTTGAAGGTTTTTGAGAAGTTTGACCGGAAGTGGACTTTTTGATATCGGGGTCGAAATCCGAATCCGGAAGTTGGAGTAGGTCCATGATGTCGAATATGACTTGCGTGCAAAATTTGAAGCCAATCGGACGTGATTTAATAGGTTTAAACATCGAAAGTAGAAGTTTGAAATTCTAAAGTTCATAAAGCTTGGATTGGAGGTCGATTCATGATTTTAGCATTGTTTGATGTGATTAGAGGCCTCGAGCAAGTCCGTAATGTGTTTTGGGACTGGTTGGTATGATTGGTTGGGGTCTCGGGGGCCTCGGGTGGATTCCGGGTGGTTAAAGGATCAAAATTTGGAATTTTTGATAGCTGAAGGGGTCTGGTAGCTGGTATAACCGCTTCAACGGAGGGTTCACCGCAGAAGCGGCCCCGCAGAAGCGAGAAATTTAACCCCAGATGCGGTTTTGGGCCGTTAGTGAAGGGACCGCAGATGCGGTCATTTTTCCGCAGGTGCGGTTCAGAAGTCGCATAAGCGGAAATAAGGGGGCCTAGGAAGGACCGCAGATGCGGTAGAGTGGCCGCACCTGCGGAACCGCAGAAGCGGTCATAGGACCGCAGGTGTGGAAATTGCTGGAGGCAGAAGGGTGTTTTAAAATCGGGGTTTGAGTTCATTTCACCCATTTTTCTCTTAGTATGGGCGATTTTGGAGAGCTTCAAGTGGGGTGTTTCATCATCATCGACAAGGTAAGCTAACCCCACCTATCTTGAGTTAAATATATTGATTTTGTATGGATTTTAGCATGTAAATTGGTAGAAAACTTGGGGTTTGAGGAAAAACCTAGAAAATTAGTATTTATGGATTTTGACCACGATTTGGGGTATGGAATTTAGGAAAAATTATATATTTGAGTTCGTGAAGCTATGGGTAAGCTTATTCTTCGAAAATTTTGGAAAATCCGGGCACGTGGGCCCGAGGGCATTTTTGTCAACTTTCCGAGCGGGGTTAGGAATTGTTATAAATGGGGTTAATATGAGTAGTTTATCGTATATTAATGGATTTGCATAACTATTGGCTAGTTTTGGAGCGTTGTGCATCAATTTGAGTTTCGGAAGGGCGTTGGAAGGCCGGGTTATGGATCGTTCGGAGCGAGGTTGAGTCGTCAGNACGAGGTGACGAGAGTCCGTGCGTAGCTACTGTTATGCTATTGTCCGGGTAGTCTAGGACCCAAAAGCATGCTATACTTGGATTAATTGTAAACTTATTGGCAGCACGAATTGCTTAAACCACATCGAATTAATAAATAATTTCAAAAAGGATTAAACCTCTTCTCTTAAATTGTTAAAAGAGAAAGTGGCTTTTATTTGAATAAATATTCCTCGATAAATTCCTAATTGGCTATTTGAGCATGTATTTCTATGTGTATGTCGCACGTATGATTCGCGAGCAGGGGGGTTGTTTATTTCATGTTGACCGCGTCGCATGGATAGTTAGCGAGCGGGGTAATAGATGCATCTATGGTTCGCGCCGTTCGGCCCTCGGCAGTGCACAGTTTATTTTCTGTTGGAGCGGGCCGTACGCCTCGACATGATTTGCGCATGCTTGTATTGCTGCCTTGAGCTTATTAAAGTTGTTATTGCCTCTTCCTGGCTTGAGAATATTTGGATAAATAATGAAAAGGAATTTTGGAAATTTCCTATAAAAGAAATAATTGTTTACTTGTTTCCTTCTATTGGATTAAAATCATGTTTATAGAAATCCACAATTTCATGTATTATCGACATCACATTATTGGACCCTTAGTAAGTGTCGAAGTCGACCTCTCGTCTCTACTTCTTCGAGATTAGACGGGATACTTACTGAGTACACGTTGTTTTTGTACTCATACTACACTTCTGTGCATTTTTATTGCACAGGCTCATGTGTTATTAGTGGCCTACTGGGCGTAGCAGCACGGAAGATACTGGGACTAGGTGAGTTGCATTATTCGAGGCGGCCCGCAGCTAGTATAGTCCCTTCCAGTGTATTGTATTTACTTTCTGTCCATTGTATTTCAGACGGATGTTGTATTTTATTTCCTTCTTAGTAGATGCTCATGTGCTTGTGACACCGGGTTCTGGGATGGTTAAAGGATTATTCAATATTAAGTTTATTAAAAACTTAATGGTTATTCCTGCAAAGTTCATTATTTGTTATTTGATGTATAGAGGAAAATGATTTCAACAAATACTAAAATGGAGGTTTAATTAAATATTTGGTTGGCTTGCCTGACAGCGGTGTCCGGCGCCACCACGACCCTTAGTGAATTTTGGGTCGTGACACCCTCTGACTCTCACATTTGGAGAGATTTGATGAAGTCAGGGATCAAAGCAGAACCAAATATTATTTGGAAAATTCAAGCAGGCAACTCTAGTTTCTAGTGGAATAAATAGGCGGACAAAGGTGCTTTGGCCAAGGTAGTTCAGGGCCCTGGCAAATCTCCCAAGCTACTCGTTAACAACTTCATCCACGAAGGAGTCTGGGACACCAACAAATTGGCAGACACTATCCCTCTTCACCCGTTGGATACTGTTACTAAGGCGGATATTAGCAATAGAAATCTCAATGATTTTCCAATATGGAATATAGCTAAATATGGTCATTTCAACAATAAATCGGCTTGGCATTTAGTGAGAATGAAAAAGCAGAAGAATGACATCATTAGTAAGATTTGGCACAAGTCTATACCTTTTAAAATCTCCTTCCTATCCTGGAGGTTACTTAAAAGGCGATTACCTTTTGATGATATTATTGGTAAATTTGGCACTAACATTGTTTCTAGATGTTCTTGTTGTTCTTTGCCGCAGGTTGAAACTTTGGAGCATGTATTCAATGGAAGTGATGCAGCAAAAATCACATGGAACACAATTGGCAATCCACTAGGAATAAGGCATCAAATAGAGCCGGAGGTGGGCACCTTCAAGAGATGGTGGAAAACAAGCTCCAAGAACAGGGTCCATAACTTAATCTTACAAATAACTCATGTAACAATATGTTGGGAACTATGGGAACACTGGACATCGTGCAAATATGGTAATCAGAAGAAGTTCCAACCCAATATGATGGTGCATCAAGTAATCTGGAATATCAAAAGAGCCATTTCGAAACTCATACCAAGCTGGGACAACCACCATCCTTGGCTAGATCTCTGCCAAAGAATTGAAAAGTTAAAACCAATGCGAAGCTGGAGTCAAGTGTTGTGGTCGACACCAAATCAGGGAAGTATCAAATTGAAGTTAATACCGATGGTAGCTACATAAGAGAAAACAACAAAGCAGGTATAGGAGGCATCGTAAGAAATAGCAACGACGACCTTATTATGGCTTTCTCGATGGCAGTCCAGTGTGATAGCAACAATACTGCGGAGGCTCTTGTTGCTGAGTTTGTAATGAAATGGTGCAAACTACAAGGCGACACTAATTTTATTCTCGAACTCGACTCTATGATGATTGCAAACATGCTGATAAATAGGGAAACCAAAAATCTTAAAATCAAACAAATGATTGATAGAATGCTGCATATTATACAATAGGCCAATGTAAGGGTAAAACATTGTTACAGAGAAGGTAACCAAGTTGCAGATTGTCTTGAGAAATTGGCTTCTACCTCAGGTAATAGCATGACTATCAACTCATATCAACAACTTCCTACATGTGCTAAAGACTACTTCCTTTTGGTTAAGTCGCAAATGCCAAGTATCAGAACCAAATATGACAAAGCTAATTTTTTTGTTAGTTAAAGATGTATCCTTAGCTTCCCAGATGGAGAACACCCCCCCCCCCCCCCCTTGTATATATCTCCTCTGGTTTTTCGATTTTGGGGTGATGGAATCACTAAGTTGTATTGTATGAGGTTAGGCCTAGTCCCCCTCACTGATCCTTTTTTGTGAATACAACTGTGCCCAATATTGCAACTGGGTAATTGCATAATTTTAAAAAAGAAAAAATCCAACTATAGAACAATTTGTGGCCAAGAATTCACGAACCCCAAAAAACTTCCAAAGGAATTACGCAATAAATTCTCCAATTTTCCTAATAAAAAATTACCATTGAACCAAAGAAGACTGCCAAAATTTGCATTTAAGAAACTCTCTCTCTCATATTCTCCCTTTTCAAAATATATTCTAGCATGATTAAAAAGGCACAATAAACAAGTTGAGGGCACATTAATATGAAGAAAAAATGTTCAAACTCTTCAAAATAGACAAAAGAAATACCTCACCCCAACCTCATGCTCTTCCACCATGCTATTTTCCCAACACATAACTAAAACCTAATTAACTCCAAATTTCCCTTCTTTTAACTCCAGAATCCTAAGATCGTCTATGATCAAATTAATTCGTTAGGGTATCATATACCGATCTTTTAACAAAAGACTGGTAAGTGTCTAAATCGGGTTCATGCTAAGTTAATACAAATATTGTTGTACGTGTAAAATTAACTTTCTAATTTCTAGGTAATTAAAGGTGCACCCCCTTCATTTGCTTTTATGATTTTTCTCTCTTTTTGGGGTTAACCGCCTTCCATTTAAGTATATATATTACAAGAATAATTTATTCTATTTAATTAATTTGTGTCATCGTATAGGAGAAAACAAATCATATTTTCCACTTAATTTCCTTTGTTAAACCAAATTATATTACCAAAAGGTTTTTTATATGCCCCCATATTTATACTTGTTAGGAAAAAGAAACAATTGTTAGCGCCTTTTTCTCAATTTTTCTTTTGCATAAAAGGAACAAAAAAGTTATGTGGGAATCCATATGCTTTATTCATAAAAACAATATATAAATTTGGTCATAATTTTTAATACATATTTGATTTAGATTTTTTGGAGTACTAGTCTCTATATGTGCATTGTCATGTCGTATATAGAATTATAATTATTTAAAAAATTTGTGTAAGAAATAGTAGAAGTTTGTAGCAGCAACTGTTTATATAAAACATTTTTCTTTGAGATCTTTCAGATTTCAACATGATTTACTCGTGCAATCATGCGGTTTCAAGGTTGATGGCAGATACGGTTCAGGGCGAAATAAATTTCATGCACGTTGGAACGTGCCTGATTGGCACTATGGTGAGAAAAACAACACTAATTTAATGAATTAAATACTAAAACCCTAATATAGGAATTTTTACCTCCTATAACAAAAGTTAACATCTTATTTATTTTAAATAAATAACATTTAAAAAAAATCATTCTATAGATACCTTTTAAGGTTTATAGCAAAATATTTAATTTTGATTTCCTCCTAGCCCTAAGCCACTAAATACGCTAATCAGTTACACTTTTTCTTTCTCTCTCTACTTTGATACATCCCATTAACCAAAATAACTCCAATAAAGGCAATACTGATATTGATTATTGGAACAACATTTTAGTACGAAACAAAAATCCATCAAAACCTTAATAAGCCAGGTTGCAAATATGCACAAACAAAGCAATTGAAGACGAAGATCACAAAAGCCTAAATTTTGGCGTAATCGCGTGCTATTTAATTAAGGAGAAATCACAGTCTTGGAGTTTATCAAAATCGGAATTTTACGAAAACAATCAAAATCGGAATGGAAGAAGAAGAAGAAACATACTGGAGTTGGCGTATTATTCATGTCCACGAATATCAAAATCGGAATCTCTGATTTTTGATTTATGTGATTTCTCGTTTTCTTCTTCTTTCTCTCATCGCTGCTTATGGAATCATGGTCGGAATCTGATGGGTCGTCGGAAAATTGTCGACTAAAATAGGTCGTCTGAAGTTTGGGGTTGAGCAATTTGAAGATTTTGTTACCTTTTTTTTAAGAGTATTTCAATGTATCTCGCTGTATTTCTATGTATTTCATTGTATTCACTATCTTTGTTTTCATTGTAATTCAATGTACTCTCTTTGTATTCCATGTATTTCATCGTATTCAGTGTCTTTTTTTTCTCATTGTATTTCAATGTATCCCTCTGTATTCTATCTATTTCATTGTATTTTGCGGTTGAGAATCTTTTTTATAACTGAAACATACAAAATTTGTGTGTTATAATTGAGTTTGTTGGGTTATAGTAGGAGTGTATTATGTTAATTGATTCACTTTCCGTTTTAAAAATAGTGTAATCCCCTATTTCACGCCGTGAATACAGTCGAATACAATAATCTGTCCAGCTGTAATCTCATGTTTCACTCCATGAATACAGTCGAATACACTCGAATACAACAACTGATCAGTTGGACTTCCCTGATTCACGCCTATTTTTGCTACTGTATTCATGAATACAATAGCTTAAATATATCAAATACATCTTATAACCACAGAAAATGTATCTATAATCCATAATATAACAAATAATATCTATAAATGACTAATTACTACTAAAAGATAGTGCTTTATGAAAATTTCCCAATAATATATAACCAAAGACTTTATCAGGCCCAGTGGACTAAATACAAAGCAGAAGAACAAAAGGCCAGAGAGAAGAAAAAAACACAAGGAAAAGAACAGAACAAAGGAAAACCAAAGAAGAAAAAATGAGCACAAGGAACAACAAACAAGAATGAAGCACATGCCAAAATGGAAGAGGAAAAACTACTTTGAATTTGGTGACTCCTCTGATATCTACACTCAAATATTCACTTCATTGCGTAAAAGCTAGACTTCTGCTAGACTTCGAGTATCACTTTATGTTGAGTTTACTACATGACCTCAAGTATTGACATTATTGCGTTACTTCCAAGTTCTGAATATTGACAAAACGTATTACTACCATACTTGTGCTGACTGACTGAATAAGCACTCCGAGTTTGCTGATATGTTATTATTCTGATATGTTAGGCCTTATGTTACATCTCTGATATCTACCTTCGAGTATTCACTTCATTGAATAAAAGCCGGACTTCTGCTAGACTTCGAGTATCACTTCATATTGCGTTTACTACATGACTTAAAGTATTGACATTTACTTCCAAGTTATGAATATTGACAAAACTTATTACTGCCATATTTTTGTTGACTAACTGAATCAGCACTCTGAGTTTGTTGATATGTTACGCCTTTGATATCTACATTTGAGTATTCACTTCACTGAGTAAAAGCTAGACTTCTTCTAGACTCCGAGTATCACTTCATGTTGAGTTTACCACATGACATCAAGTATTAACATTATTTATAACTTCAAGTTCTGAATTTGACAAAACCTAGTACTTCTGAACTTTACTGACAGAATCAACACTTTGACTTTGCTGATATGTTACTACTCTGACATGTTACTCCTCTGATATCTACATTAGAGTTTTCACTTCATTCAGTAAGAGCTAGACTTCTGCTAGACTTCGAGTATCACTTCATGTTGAGTTTCTTACATGAGATCAAGTGTAACGACCGGGCCGGTCGTTTCATGAGTTACAGCCCCGTTTTCCCCATTTCTACTTCCTTATGTGTCGTTCAGCGTTATTGCATCATATCGTATTGGTTGTTCTGTGTTCGGAGTGGTCTTGGAGTGGAATGAGACACTTAGTCACTTATTTGGAAGCTTAAGTTGGAAAAGTCAACCGGATGTTGACTTACGTGTAGAAGGTCTCGGATGTGAATTCTAATGGTGCGGATAGCTTCGTTAGGTGATTTTAGACTTAGGAGCGTGTTCGGAATGTAATTTGGAGGTCCGAGGTAGATTTAGGCTTGAATTGGCGAAATTAGAAATTTGGCGTTTTCCGGTAGGCAGTGGAAATCTTGGTATCGGGGTCAAAATGGAATTCTGGAAACTTGAGTAGGTCCATTGTGTCATTTGTGACGTGTGTGCAAAATTTTAGGTCATTCGATTAAGGTTTGATAGATTTTGGCATCGTTTGCGGAATTTGGAAGTTTGGAAAACCTTAGACTTGAATCCGACGGTAATTTGGTGTTTTGATGTTGTTTTGAGTGTTCCGAAGGTTGGAATAAGTTTGAATGGTGATATGTGACTTGTTGGCATGTTTGGTTGAGGTCCTGAGGGCGTCGGAATGAATTTGGGTGGTTGACGGAAAGTTTGGCTTTGAGTTGTTCCTGCTGATTTTTGCTGCTTCTGTCATTTCCACACATGCGGGTTGGGGAGCGCAGGGGCGAGGCCACAGATGCGGTAGGAGACCGCAGATGCGGAAATTTGGCCATCAGGAGTAGAACAGCAGATGCGGTTATTTGGACGCATCTGCGACACCGCAGGTGCGGTGTCTGGGGTGCAGATGCGGTCCTGGTTATTTTAGTGGAAACCGCAGGTGCGGTTGGTTGGACCGCAGAAGCGGTTGCGTAGGTGCGAGATTTGGACCGCAGATGCGGAAGTTCTGGGCAGAAAGAATATAAGTTCCCCTTCGCGAATTTCGGTCATTCTTCCACCAATTTTGTGCGATTTTTGAGCTCCAAGTCGTGATTTCAAGAGGGAATTGAGGGATTTCAGTGAGGTAAGCTACTTGGGCCTTGTATTTTGTGTTTGTGATGATTTTCCCACTACCTAATCATGAAATTAGTGGGGAATTTGGGGTAAAGTTGAAGGTTTAGGGCTTGAGTTTTGGAGAGTTTTGATTGGGTATTTGAGGGGCCATTTGAGGTCTGATTTTGATGGTTTTGATATGTATAGACTCGGGAGTGAAAGGAGTTTCCAGCTTTGTAATTTCTATTGGATTCCGAGACGCGGTCTCGGGGGCCGAGTTTGAGTCCAATTTGGGATTTTTGGTCTAATTTGATTATTTTCGTCTGGAATTCATTCCTCTAGCGTATATTGATGATAATATACTGATTTTGGTTAGATTCGAAGCATTTGGAGGCTGAGTCGAGAGGCAAGGGCATCGCAAGTTAGAGTTTTGTCCGGTTTGAGGTAAGTAATGACTGTAAATCTTGGAGGGTATGAAACCCCGGATTACACATCGTTTCACTATTTTGAGGTGACGCACACGCTATATGATGAGCGTGGGGGCGTGCACCGTTGGGGATTGTGACTTGGTCCATCCCGTAGCAACTACTAAGTTGCATATCTGATTGGAAACTATTTGATACTTATGTATTTTAGAAAATATTACTATGTTGCGGGCTAAATGCCATATTTGGGCCTCGAGCCAAGCTGTTTAGACCCTTAGAGGGCTTTTACTACTATTCTTCACTGTTTCGATTCAATATCAATACTCAGTCATGCTATGTTTTACTGAAATCATAATTCAGTCTTATTTACTCCGTTTTGAGGTATAAAATGATATTTAGGGTTGAGCACCCTGTTTTACTATTAGCCCGAGTGCCTTGAGAGGTTTCTGACTGAGTGAGGCCAAGGGCCTTTGTTGTGAAGATATCATGGGATCGGGCTGCGCGCCGCAACATGTTGTACTGATTTATGATATATGAGAGGCCGCCTGATTTACTATGCCACGAGATGGCTTGTTAAAGCGCTTGGGTTGTAGGAGCCCCTCCGGTGTCTGTACACCCCCAGTGAGCGCGGGTACCCTGAGTGAGTGATATGATGATGCCCGAGGGGCTCATTACGAGTGATTGTGAGGTTGCCCGAGGGGCTGGTTCTGATTGATATTAAGCCTGAGGGGAGGTTTATGATACATGTCTTGCCCGAGGGGCTATTTATTATTTTTATCATTTTTACTCTAAACCTCATTGAATCTCTGTTGAAACTGTTAGAAAGACATTTTTCAAAGGAATTTTACTGAAATTAGGTTTTAGCGAGATGATTTGATTTCTTTACTGTTTTGGAAACATATTCTACTTATTGTGGTGTTATGACGTGGATTTATGTGTTTCCTGACTACTCAGTGTTTATTTACTTTTATTACTTACTTAGTTGGCGTACTCACATTACTCCCTGCACCTTGTGTGCAGATACAGGAGTTGCGGGTCGTGATAGCGAGCGCTGATCCTTCATTCGTCGCGGATATCCGGAGTCGGCAAGGTAGATACATGGTGATTGCAGCCTTGCTCTTCTCCCACTTATCTTCCTTAGACTGTATTAGTATTTTCCAAACTGTGATAGTCTTTGTTGCATTCAGACAGTCCTTAGTAGATGCTCGTGACTTGTGATGCCCCGATCTCGGGCTTATGTTTTTTTCCGCACTTGTTATTTAAACTTATGTTATGGAATTTTATTAATTAATAGATTAAAACGTCTTTTTATTTAGTATTGGTTTGATTTGGGATTGTGTCGGCTGGCCTAGTTTCATGATAAGCGCCATCACGACCGGGTCGGTTTTAGGGTCGTGACAAGTTAGTATCAGAGCCTAGGTTACTTAGGTCTCACGATTCATGAGCGGTTTTAGTAGAGTCTTGCGGATCGGTACGGAGACGTTTATACTTATCTTCGAGAGGCTGCAGAACCTTTAGGAGAAACTTCACATTCTTGAATTCTTGTCATACGAATCTGTTGATTCTGGTAACTAAACTTTTGTTATTCTATTCTCTCACATATGGTGAGGACACATGCTACCGGTCAGGACGGACCACCACAAGTACCACCAGTTGAGGCCAGTAGAGGCCGAAGACGCGGTCGAGGTCGTGGTAGGGGCAGGGGTGTAGCCCTCACAACAGCTAGGGCAGCACCTGCAGCTCCACCAGTCGCCCCAGTTCACGATCAGGTTCCAGTTATGGATGCTCCAGTAGGACCAGCTCAGGCACCGACCGTGCCTATTGTTATCCCAGGCCTTCAGGAGGCCCTAGCCCAAATTCTATCAGTGTGCACTGGTCTGGCTCAGGCGGTCTCAACTACTACGGCCACAGCTACTTCTCACTGCGAGGGAGGCACTCAGACTCCCGCCGCTCGCACACCTGAGCAGGTTGTACAGGGACTTCAGACACCGGGGGCACCTCCAGCCCAGCCGGTTGCACCTGCTCAGGACTATGTAGCTCCCGTTATGCTAAAGGACTAGCAGCGTAGATTAGAGAGGTTTGGTAGGCTCCAGCCTCCGTCATTTAGTGGTGCTGAGGGTGAGGATGCATAGGGTTTCTTGGATAAGTGTTAGAGGATGATTCGGACCGCAGGTATTTTAGAGACCAGTGGGGTCTCATTCACTACTTTCCAGTTCTCCGGGGCTGCACTTAGTTGGTGGGAGGCTTACGAGAGGCGTAGGTCGGTTGGCGCAACACCCCTTTCTTGGCAGTAGTTCTCCGTTCTCTTTCTGGAGAAGTTTGTACCTGAGTCTCGCCGAGAGGAGCTGCGCAGGCAGTTCGAGTAGCTTCGTCAGGGTTATTAGTCTATTATTTAGTATGAGATGCAGTTCTCCGAGTTGGCTCGTCGTGCGGTCTAGTTGGTTCCCACAGACCGTGAGAGAATTAGGAGGTTTATAGAAGGCCTCAGTTATCAGCTTCGGTTGCTTATGACTAGAGATAGGGTATCTGGTGCTACTTTTGATGATGTTGTTGATATGGTTCCACAGATTGAGATGGTTCGTGGTTAGGAGTGGATTGAGAGGGAGGCCAAGAGGCCTCATGGTCAGGGTGGATTCAGTGGTGCTCCTCATGGGGGTCAGTTTCAGCATGGCAGAGGTCGTCCATTCAGGCATTCTCAGTCAGCTCGCCCAATTTATCGTGGGGCATCATCGGTCCATGGTTCTCACGGTTCTTATCAGGGCCATTCATCACTTAGTGATCTTCCAGCCCAGAGTTCGTCCCGTGCTCCATTAGTTTATGGCTCTTCCATGCGAAGTTTTTCTGCTAGTCATTCCGGTGCTAGGGGTTCCCTTCAGTCCTCGTCTCCAGCACCAGGGGTTGTTATGAGTGTGGAAAGTTAGGGCATATGTGTAGGTAGTGTCCTCATCGTCATAGGAGTCCGCCCCAACAGAGGAGTCAACCATCGACTTCAGCACCAGTTACTTCATCGCCCACCCAGTCAGCTAGGGGTGGAGGACAGTCAGCTAGTGGTCGCCCCTGAGGGAGAGGGGAAGGTCGATCAGGTGGTGGTCAGGCCTGTATCTATGCATTCCCAGCCAGATCAGATGTTATTGCTTCAGATGATGCGATTACAGGTATTGTTTCAGTCTGCCACAGAGATGCCTCTGTGTTATTTGACCCTGTTTCCACTTTTTCATATGTGTCATCATAGTTTGCTCGTTATTTGGATTCGCCCCATGAGTCCCTTGTTTTATCTGTTTGTGTATCTACTCCGGTGGGCGATACTATTGTTGTGGACCGCGTATATCGGTTGTCTGTGGTGACTATTGGAGGTTTGGAGACCCGAGCGAACCTTCTATTGCTTTGTATGGTGGACATTAATGTGATATTGGGCATGGATTGGTTAACTCTGTGTCATACTATTTTTGACTGCCATGCTAAGATAGTGACGTTGGCTATGCCGTGTGTGCCATGGATTGAGTGGCGAGGTTCGACTGATTTTGTTCCCAGTAGGGTGATTTCATTTTTGAAGGCGCAGCGGATGGTTGGGAAGGGTTGTCTTTCTTACTTGGCCTTCGTGTGGGATGTCAGTGCAGAGACTCCTACCATTGATTCAGTCGCGGTAGTGAGGGATTTTCTAGATGTGTTTCCTGCAGACCTGCCGGGCATGCCACCGGACAGGGATATTGGTTTTGGTATTGATTTGGTACCGGGCACTCAGCCCATTTTTATTCCACCGTACCGTATGGCACCGGCGGATTTGAAGGAGTTGAAGGAGCAGCTTCAGGAACTCCTTGATAAGGGGTTCATTCGGCCTAGTGTGTCGCCTTGGGGTGCGCCTGTTCTATTTGCGAAGAAGAAGGATGGCACGATGAGGATGTGCATTGATTACAGGCAGTTGAACAAAGTCACAATAAAGAACAAGTATCATTTGCCTTGTATTGATGATTTATTTGACCAGCTTCAGGGAGCGAGGGTGTTCTCCAAGATTGATCTCAGGTCGGGGTATCACCAGTTAATGATCAAGGACTCGGATATTCTTAAGACAGCTTTCAGGACCCGATGTGGTCATTATGAGTTCCTTGTGATGTCATTTGGGCTGACCAATGCCCCAACAATGTTCATGCATTTGATGAACAGTGTGTTTCGGCCCTATCTCGACTCATTTGTTATTGCATTCATTGATGATATTCTAGTATACTCGTGTAGTCAAGAGGATCACGCCGAGCATTTGAGAGTTGTATTGCAGCAGTTGAGGGAGGAGAAGCTTTATGCAAAGTTCTCCAAGTTTGAGTTTTGGCTCAGTTCAGTGGCTTTCTTGGGGCATGTGGTGTCCAGTGAGGGTATTTAGGTTGATCCGAAAATGATAGAGGCGGTTCAGAGTTAGCCCAGGCCATCCTCAGCCACAGAGATTCGCAACTTTCTTAGGTTGGCGGGTTATTACTATCGGTTCGTTCAGGGATATTCATCTATAGCATCACCCTTGACCAAATTGACTCAAAAGGGTGATCCTTTTAGGTGGTCGGATGAATGTGAGGCGAGCTTTCAGAAGCTCAAGACTGCCTTGACCACAACTCCAGTGTTAGTTTTGCCATCAGCTTCAGGTTCTTATACGGCATATTATGATACTTCTCGAGTTCATATTGGGTGTGTGTTGATGTAGGAGGGTAGAGTAATTGCTTATGCTTCTCGTCAGTTGAAGCCCCGTGAGAAGAACTACCCTATTCATGATTTGGAGTTAGCTGCCATTGTTCACGCATTGAAGATTTGGAGGCATTATCTCTATGGCATGTCTTGTGAGGTGTTTACTGATCATCGTAGCCTCCAGCACTTGTTCAAGCAGAAGGATCTCAATTTGAGGCAGCGAAGATGGTTGGAGCTGCTAGAGGACTATGATATTACCATCTTGTACCACCCGGGGAAGGCCAATGTAGTGGCCGATGCCTTGAGTAGGAAGGCGGTGAGTATGGGCAGTTTGCCGTATATTCCTGTTGGGGAGAGACCTCTTGTAGTTGATGTTCAGGCCTTGGACAATCGGTTTGTGAGGTTGGATATTTCGGAGCCCAGTCGGGTCATAGCTTGTATGGTTTCTCGGTCTTCCTTGTTTAATCGCATCAGAGAGCGCCAGTATGATGATCCTCATTTGCTTGTCCTCAAGGACAGAGTTCAGCATGACGATGCCAGAGATGTGACTATTGGTGATGGTGAGGTATTGAGGATGCAGGGCCGGATATGTGTGCCCAATGTAGATGGGCTTTGGGAGTTGATTCTGGAAGAGGCCCATAGCTCGCGGTATTCCATCCATCCGGGTGCCGCGAAGATGTATCAGGATATGAAATAGCATTACTGGTGGAGAATAATGAAGAAACATATAGTGGGATTTGTAGCTCGGTGTCTCAATTGTCAGCAGGTGAAATATGAGCATGAGAGACTGGGTGGCTTGCTTCAGCAGATGGATATTCTATAGTGGAAGTGGTACTGAATCACCATGGATTTCGTAGTTGGACTCCCACGGACTTTGAGGAAATTCGATGCTATCTGGGTGATTGTGGATCGGCTGACCAAGTCCGTGCACTTCATTCCTATGTGTACTACCTATTCTTCAGAGCGGTTACCTGAGATTTATATCCGAGAGATTGTTCGCTTGCATGGTGTCCCATTTTCTACCATTTTAGATAGAGGTACTCAGTTCACTTTGAAGTTTTTGAGAGCCGTGCAGCGAGAGTTGGGTATTCAGGTTGAGTTGAGCACAGCTTTTCACCCTCAGACGGACGGATAGTCCGAGCGCACTATTCAGATATTGGAGGATATATTGCGCGTTTGTGTCATTGATTTTGGGGGTTCATGGGATCAGTTTCTACCACTCGCGGAGTTTGCATATAACAACAGTTATCAGTCGACTATTCAGATGGCTCCATATGAGGCTTTATATGAGAGACAGTGTAGATCTCTAGTAGGTTGGTTTGGGTCGGGTGAGGCTAGTCTTCTGGGTACAGACTTGGAACAGGATGCTTTGGACAAGGTGAAAGTGATTCAGGAGCGGCTTCGTACAGCGAAGTCGAGACAAAAGAGTTATGCTGACAGGAAGGCTGGTGATGTATCTTACATGGTTGGGGAGAAGGTTCTACTGAAGGTTTCACCCATGAAGGGTGTTATGAGATTTGGGAAGAAGGGTAAATTGAGTCCTCGGTTCATTGGGCCTTTTGAGGTGCTTCGGAGGATTGGGGAGGTGGCTTATGAGCTGGCCTTGCCACCTAGCTTGTCGAGTGTGCATCCGATATTTCATGTTTCGGTGCTCCGGAAGTATATTGGTGATCCATCTCATGTTTTGGATTTTAGCACGGTTCAGTTAGACAGTGATTTGACTTATGATGTGGAGCCAGTGGCTATTTTGGAGCGGCAAGTCCGAAAGTAGAGGTCAAAGGATATAGCTTCAGTGAAAGTGCAGTGAAGAGGTCTGCCCGTGGAAGAGGCTACTTGGGAGACCGAGCGGGAGATGCGGAGTAGATATCCACGCCTGTTTGAGGCTTCAGGTATATTTCTTGACGCGTTCGAGGATGAACGTTTGTTTGGGAGAGGGAGGATGTAACGACCCGGCCGGTCGTTTCATGAGTTACAGCCCCGTTTTCTCCATTTCTGCTTCCGTATGTGTCGTTCAACTATATTGCATCATATCGTGTTGGTTGTTCTGTGTTCGGAGTGGTCTTGGAGTGGAATGAGACAGTCTCTTATTTGGAAGTTTAAGTTAAAAAAGTTAACCGGATGTTGACTTATGTGTAGAAGGTCCTGGATGTGAATTCTAATGGTTCGGATAGCTTCGTTAGGTGATTTTGGACTTAGGAGCGTGTTCAGAATGTAATTTGCAGGTTCGTGGTAGATTTAGGCTTGAATTGGCGAAATTGGACATTTGGCATTTTCTGGTCGGCAGTGGAAATCTTGATATCGGGGTCAGAATGGAATTCCGGAAACTTGAGTAGGTCCGTTGTGTCATTTGTAACGTGTGTGAAAAATTTTAGGTCATTCGGATAAGGTTTGATAGGTTTTGGCATCGTTTGCGGAATTTGGAAGTTTGGAAACCTTAGGCTTGAATCCGAGGGTGATTTGGTGTTTGATGTTGTTTTGAGTGTTTCTAAGGTTGGAATAAGTTTGAATGGTGATATGTGACTTGTTGGCCTGTTTGGTTGAGGTCCTGAGGGCCTCGAGATTAATTTGGGTGGTTGACAGAAAATTTGGCTTTGAGTTGTTGCTGCCGATTTTTGTTGCTTCTGTCATTTCCGCACCTATGGGATGGGGACCGCATGTGCAAGGCCGCACATGCGGTAGGAGACGGCAGATGCGGAACTTTGGCCATCAAGAGAAGAACCGCAGATGCAGTTATTTGGACGCATGTGCGGCACCGCAGGTGCGGTGTCTGGGGCGCAGATGCGGTCTTGGTCGTTTTAGTGGAAGCCGCAGGTGCGGCTGGTCGGACCGCAGAAGCGGTTGCGCGGGTGCGAGATTTGGACCGCAGATGCGGAAGTTCTGGGCAGAAAGTATATTACGTTCCCCTTCGCGAATTTCAGTCATTCTTCCACCATTTTTGTGCGATTTTGGAGCTCCAAGCGTGCTTTCAAGAGGGAACTGAGGGATTTACTCCGTTTACTCCATTTTGAAGTATAAAATGATATTTTGGGCCGAGCACCCCGTTTTATTGTTAGCCCGAGTGACTTGAGAGGTTTCTGACTGAGTGAGGCCAAGGGCCTGTGTTGTGAGGATATCATGGGATCGGGCTGCGCACCGCAGCATGTTGTACTGATTTGTGATATATGAGAGGCCTAGGGCCTGATTTATTATGCCACAAGATGGCTTGTTATAGAGCTTGGGCTGTAGGAGCCCCTCCGGAGTCTGTACACCCCCAGTGAGCGCGGGAACCCTGAGTGAGTGATATGATGATGCCCGAGGGGCTGATTACGAGTGATTGTGAGGTTGCCCGAGGGGCTGGTTCTGATTGATATTATGCCCGAGGGGCGGTTTATGATACATGTCTTGCCTGAGGGGCTATTTATTATTTTTATCATTTTTACTCTAAACCTCATTGAATCTCTGTTAAAACTGTTAGAAAGACATTTTTCAAAGGCTTTTTACTGAAATTGTGTTTTAACGAGATGATTTGATTTCTATACTGTTTTGGAAACATACTGTACTTATTGTGGTGTTATGATGTGGATTTATGTGTTTCCTTACTGCTCAGTCTTTAATTACTTTTATTACTTACTGAGTTGGCGTACTCACATTACTCCTTGCACCTTGTGTGCAAATCCAGGAGATGCGGGTCGTGATAGCGAGCGCTGATCCTTCATCCGTCGCGGATATCCCGAGTCGGCAAGGTAGCTGCATGGCGATCGCAGCCTTGCTCTTCTCCCTCTTATCTTCCTTAGACTGTTTTAGAATTTTCCAGACTGTGATAATCTTCGTTGTATTTAGACAGTCCTTAGTAGATGCTCGTGACTTGTGATACCCTGATGTCGGGCTTATGTTGTTTTCTGCACTTGTTATTTAGACTCATGTTATGGAATTTTATTAATTAAAAGCTTAAAACGTCTTTTTATTTAGTATTGGTTTGATTTGGGATTGTATCAGCTGGCCCAGTTTTATGATAGGCGCCATCAAGACCGGGTCGGTTTTAGGGTCAAGACATCAAATACTAACATTATTTACCTGAAGTTCTGAATTTGACAAAAAACTTATTACTTTCGGACTTTTACTAACTGACTGAAGAAGCACACTTAGTTTGGTTATGTGTTACTATTCTTACATGTTACTCCTTTGATATCTACATTCGAGTTTTCAGTTCATTGAGTAAAATCTAGATTTCTGCTAGACTTCGAGTATCATTTCATGTTGAGTTTACTACATGACCTCAAGTATTAACACTATTTACTTCAAGTTCTGAATATTGACAAAACTTATTTCTTCCAAACTTTTACTGGCGGAGTACTGAATCAACATTCTTAGTTTGCTTATATGTTACTATTCTTATTTGTTCAATACATACATACCCAAAATAGAATGTTTAATTTACCTAAGCATTATGGCACACAACTCGTTTTTTACCCAACTGAAATATGGGTTGTAACACATCATTGCATGAACCGGTTTTAACCAGTTAAAGTTTGATTACTGCTTGACTGAATCACAGCACTTATGCTGATATGTTATTGTTCAGATATGTGGTTGTGATTGTTCTGAATATTGTATATACTTTGAGTTGAATCACAACACTATGAGTTTGCCAATATGTTATTGTCTGTTTTGATACTCATTGTCGCGCCCCCTTTTTTCCTCGCGGAATCGGGTTTATGACATCTTGGTATGGGATAACTCTTTCCTTTTGGGAAAGGGGTTTGCATTTTTGAAGAGTTGCCACCTAACGATTTAAGGTGCGTGCACCTATAGGGTTCATCTATAACTACGTTTGGTAACCAGAGATAGGGTAAGGGTTTGAAATTATCCTAAGGGGAAGGTGTTAGGCACCCCTCAGGATCCACTAGTGTGGTTCCCGACCAGACAGTTTTGTGAATTTGTACAGGTAGCAAACAAACAAGTATGGCTCAAATAGTAGGGGATTTAAGTTTAAACACACAAGTGTAAGAAAACAACTAATGAAAAAATAGATTTTTGAAAAGGACTACAATCTAAGCATATTTGTAATATAAAAGGAGTGTCCTAGGTTTGTTTATAATATGGATCACATCAATGCAATACCTGGTATGACACTCCTCAAAGAGGGGCTACGCGTGGTATTAATGCACTGGTTATCATATCCATATCTACTCTTTCCCGCCTCGTGAAGGTAATTAAAGCGAAGGTCATGCTGTTACCCGTCCCTTCCTATCAGTCCCGGAGGAATTTAGGACTCCTATCCTATAAGAAGGAGATTCTAGGTAGACCCTCAGGTTTAAAGGCAAAATACTAAGGCGACATACAATAACTAGTAGGACTTCAATTAAGGGGAGCATGGAAGACAAACGAAAGGCTCAAATATACCTCCACAGGTAATACACATACACATCATGACTCATACACAGTTAAAGTCTGAATTCAAATCCTATGCATGGTATCTAAGTGATAACAGCAGAACCAGATTTATCACATGCCTCAGAAAAGAAGTCTGAATCAGGCTTGCCTACTGATTTTAACAGTTGATAATTAGACACTAATCACAGAGATGATTCTGGAATTATTTAAAGTTGATTACCTAAGTCTTGCCTAGGCGTAAAATAATTTGCAGCAGTTATTCAGAATTATTAAAACATTATGGAAATTATTTTACCCTAAGAGCATGTTGTTCTAGTTGATGCGAATGCAGAGATTATTACCAGCTTTATTCAGAAAAACACCACAATGTGAGACTATCTTTTTTTATTACCTTTTCATGAATCAGTAATTAACTAGGCATCTTAAACAAAGTGCAAAAAAGATCCTAGAACATGATATCTAATTATGCACATGTAAATGGCAGGATTGTTAAAAAACAGAATCCCTAAGGCATGATTTCTAAATGCGCAGAAGAGTTGCAGAATTATTGAAATGGGACTTCTGAAAGTACGAGAGTAACAGCTTTTATGCCAATGTTGTTATTGTCCTAGGAGCAGGATTTCTAAGTGATATACATAAAACATGGATTAGTGATGGATGAGATGCTGAAGCAAGAAAACATGGGTCCTAGGAGCATGATTTCTAATGCATGTATGAATCCTAAACATGGTTTGTATTGCACAGTTAGGAATATAACCTTAATAACATGTTTTCTACCCTCGACAACTATAGCATGCATATTTACCCCATCCCTTTTCACTAGCCACCCCAATACTCGTTTACAACAGGTTATTATAGACCAACATTGAAATGAATTACATCAGTAGAAATAAAAATAAGAAGTTACACTATAGGGAGCCTGATTAGGACTTCCTCCCTGAGTAATATAATAAGTCATCTCAAGTGCAGAGATTGTTTCACAACTTTTCCTCACATCTAGGTGTGTCAGAGTTCCATAAAGACCTCAAGATATTCCGGGCAGTGCTCACACCCAGATTGTATAACCAAGACAGAGTAAGTGCAGTGTGGAAAGGCCAGCTTTTATGTGTCCAACTTCAGAGGGAGCTCAAGGGTCCCAAGGCAAGGCTTACATAAAAGGGGGCAGAACCTAGTGGTCTAAGAGTATATGTGAGAGTGCTTGACATAGATTAAAAAGAGTTGAGTTGGAAAAACAGTTTTGAAATAGCATGTTTGAAATAAGTTTAACAGAAGAGTTGCTTAGGGAAGAACAGTTTTGAAAGGAGAAGGGGATAGCAGCAACAACAGCTTGGAACAAGCCAGCACACACACAGAACAAGTTCAAAGAATAGTATCATTCCAACATTCACAGGTAGGGAATTAAGGGGTTGGGGACATAGAGGACCCAAATCAGAAACACATAAACATGGCTGAGCAAAGATGCATATAGACCAGCAAGTACAAAGAACAAGTAGGGACTGATTGGCCTTTAGAACACAAATAATTACTTCAAAGAGTTAACAAGGGACTCATGCTTAAAATTAGAATAGTAATAAGACATAGGGACAGGGTATGGGAGTAGTCATGCAGGGGTCTATTACACATAATTGGTTATGACTTAGTGTTAATCAAGTACATTAGGAAACATACTAGTTGAGGGACATAAAGAGGAACTCAAGTAGACATGCGGATTGCATTTGAACAAGAGAGGGCAGAACTTAAGCATGCTGAGTAAAGCAGTAAACAAGAGGTGCAATTAAACAGCATGGGCCATTAAGTCGTGCAGAAAGAGACAGGGATTGGCAAACAATGGAGCACATAGAGTTGAGCTTCAGAATTGAACTAGGAACACACCAGTTAAGGAAGCAAAGTGCAGAAAAGTAAAGCAAGTAGAGTTCCACAGTCTAGCCTTGGCTTTCAGCCGGCTAGACAAGCAGTAGCACAAGTAGTAGAGAAAGAAGAGAGAGTTTGAGTGTATGTGTGTGTGTTCTGAACTATGTTCGTGTCTTGAGAGGTAAAACAAGAGTGTATATATAGCACTTTAGGAGTAGAACTAATAAGGTAAAGAGAATCAGAGTTCAATCAATTAAGGATCAATCAACCAATCACAGAATCAATTTCAATAGAGAAGTCCGGGAAAGACCCCTTTAATTGGGGAATAGTCAATTAACAGTCATAACAGGGTTCAATTAAGGTAATAAATAAAAATCATACCATATAGGGAGTCAGTAAGATCCTCAAATTACTGATAACTAATTAAGGCAAGTATAACCAATCAGTGTCACAAATAAGGAAACAAGTAAAATCCCAGCACACACTGATTTTAACAGGACAGTCATTTGAATCAGTAAAAAATCTTAGAGAATACTGATTTTATCAAGAAAGATTGCTCAAAACCCTAATAGAAATTAATCACACAAGGATCCCGAAGAATATTGATTTTTTAATAGGGAAGATTGTTCAAACCCCAAATAGAATCAGTTAATACATTGGGTTGACAGAAAAAATAAACAAATAACGGAGAACGGGTGAAGAAAAAATCAATACAACAAACAGAAGCATCCAGAATTCACGCATATATAAGAGAGTCATTCAAGATAGTGAAGAATACTTAGCTTATACACCGAAAAGTTAGAAAAATCTTTGAAGAAAAGTCTGATACGAACCCTAATTTCAAAAAGAGTAAACGAAGTCGAAACAATTAATCAGACCAAGAGATTTATAAAGGAAAACACCAAATGATACTCGAATAACTACAGATCTATATAGATCTGAAAAGATTCGAACAATAGGGTTTTCAGAAAAATAGTAGATGAAGAAAAATCGATTAAAAACTCATGGATTTACCTAGATCTAAGACAGATCTAAAGAAAAGTGGATAATCTTAAGAGTTAGGGTTTCAGAGAACCTAGGGAAGATGAGAAAACCTTAGAACGTTACCGGTTTTAGCCGGAAAGCCATGGACCTTACACGAACAACCATGGATGGTCGAAAAATGGCATGAAAGACCATGGATAGACTCTCAGAGAGTTTTGAACAAGACCTGGACCAGATCTCTTCGAGATCCTTCCATGAAATCACAAAAATGAGCAACCAGGATACGTAGGAGACAAGTATACGTCTCAAACAGCCATGGGAATCCATGGATCGAGTGAGGATCGAAGGGATTAGGGCTGGTTTGGGTGGCGGCGACAAGGGTTTGGTCTAGGTCTTAGAGAGAATTAGAGAGGAAAGGGGTTTTCAGGGCGGCTGTTTGGTGAAAATGACTTAGGGTTTCGGGGGTTAGGTTAGATAAAAATTTGTTTTGGACCGCTGATCTCTTGAGATCAACGACCAAGATTGGTTCCGGGCTGGGCGGGTTATAAAAGTGGGTTGGGTTAATTGGGTCGAGGTTTCAATTGGGCCATGGGTGTATTTGGTTATAACTGAAATACAAATGGGGCTATTATTTAAATAGCCAGTTTTCCCTTTTTTTAATTTGTAAAAATTATTAGGTAATTTATGAAAATAATTTATAAATGCTAAAATGATTTAGAATGCATAATTAGTAATTTAAAAATACAGGATCTAATTTTATGCATATAAAACATAATTAAATTTTAAAAATGCTAATATTGCAATTACGTGCAATTTAACTTTAAAAGTACTAAATGTAATTGCAAAAATATATAAAAATTACATTAGCCATATTTTTGCATAAANAGAAACACATAAACATGGCTGAGCAAAGATGCATATAGACCAGCAAGTACAAAGAACAAGTAGGGACTGATTGGCCTTTAGAACACAAATAATACTTCAAAGAGTTAACAAGGGACTCATGCTTAAAATTAGAATAGTAATAAGACATAGGGACAGGGTATGGGAGTAGTCATGCAGGGGTCTATTACACATAATTGGTTATGACTTAGTGTTAATCAAGTACATTAGGAAACATACTAGTTGAGGGACATAAAGAGGAACTCAAGTAGACATGCGGATTGCATTTGAACAAGAGAGGGCAGAACTTAAGCATGCTGAGTAAAGCAGTAAACAAGAGGTGCAATTAAACAGCATGGGCCATTAAGTCGTGCAGAAAGAGACAGGGATTGGCAAACAATGGAGCACATAGAGTTGAGCTTCAGAATTGAACTAGGAACACACCAGTTAAGGAAGCAAAGTGCAGAAAAGTAAAGCAAGTAGAGTTCCACAGTCTAGCCTTGGCTTTCAGCCGGCTAGACAAGCAGTAGCACAAGTAGTAGAGAAAGAAGAGAGAATTGTATTAGTGTCTATAATTGATTTCTTCTGTGTAATACTAATCGATAGGACCTCATTGGTAAGTGCTACAAGATCTCGTGCATTGGAACCCATGGTTATGGACCCGAATCCGTTAGTATGGAACATTTTCTTTTCCAAGTGAAATCCCCTAGTATNATAATTAGTAATTTAAAAATACAGGATCTAATTTTATGCATATAAAACATAATTAAATTTTAAAAATGCTAATATTGCAATTACGTGCAATTTAACTTTAAAAGTACTAAATGTAATTGCAAAAATATATAAAAATTACATTAGCCATATTTTTGCATAAATATAGAAACCCAATAGATGAATTATCAAAACAATAATTTTGAAAATAATTATTGGGGATTTTATGGATAAAAGGGGAGAAAATAAATCGATTTAAAACCTTAAAATTATGGGAAAAATAATAAAAATCTTGGGCATGCTTATATATGCATATATATGCTATTTTGAAAGTATTTTGAATATTTAATAATATATAGGGAAAAATTGGGTATCAACAGCTGCCCCTCTTTATCCGAGAAGGATGAAAGAGTTTACGGGTAAAGAAACAATGGCCAATTTTGACCGAGCGAAACATTTTGGGAAGATTTAGGCTGCACCCTGGCTTCTGAGTTGCCTACATATCCCTGGTTTTATAGGAATCAGGCCGTATGTAGTTCAGGATCCATCGGCGGAGTATACCGATTAAGCGACTTCAAGAACGAACGCAACATCTAGGGCTGGGTGAGCGAACGGTTTACGGGAATGGTTAGGTTTGATATGGCTGAGGGAACTGGAGGGGGATTGCTCCAGCTGGGATAGTCGTTGCTCGCCGTTTTACCTGCAAATAGAAGTGATACAAGCGTATACTGTGCATAAATTTAAACATGATGCAAATTCGCGTTAGACCATGAATGTTGTCTTTGGACGATGAGGATGATGTCCATAGACCATGATGTCCCGGGCCATGGGTTGTATGATAAGGGATTCGCAGGCCATGAAATGATGTTCTCGGGCTATGAGGATGGTGCCTCGGAACCATGATGCCTTTGAATAATGATACGTAAAAATTGAAAGAGATCCTCAGGCCATGACATGGTGTTCTCGGGCTATGAAGATGGTGCCTCCGAACGATGATGCCTTTGGATGAGTTGGCGATATTTCAGCCCATGCAATGCAGTATGTGGTGATATTTTAGCCCATGTAGTGCAGTATGTGGCGATTTTTCAGCCATGCAGATGCAGTATGTGGCGATCTTTCAGCCATGCAGATGTAGTATGTAGCGATCTTTCAGCCATTCAGTGCAGTGTGGGGCGATCTTTCAGCCATGCAGATGCAGTATGTGGCGATCTTTCAACCATGAAGATGCAGTATGTGGCGATCTTTTAGCCATGCAGTGCAGTATGGGGCGATCTTTCACCCATGCAGATGCAGTATGTAGCTATCTTTCAGCCATGCGATGCAGTATGTGGTGATCTTTCAGCCATGCAGATGCAGATGGAGGTAGAGCTTAACCACGGAAGGCAGAATAGTAGCCTTATGCAATGCAGATGCAGATGAAGGTAGAGCTTAACCTCGGAAGGCAGAATAGTAGCCTTATGCAAATTGGAATGCAGAATGGTAGCCTTATGCAATGCAGATGCGGATGGAGGTAGAGCTTAACCTCGGAAGGCAGAATAGTAGCCTTATGCAAATCGGAAGGCAGAGTAGTAGCCTTATACAAATTCGAATGCAGAATGGTAGCCTTATGAAATGCAGATGCAGATGGAGGTAGAGCTTAACCTCGGAAGGCAGAATAGTAGCCTTATGCAAATCGGAAGGCAGAATAGTAGCCTTATGCAAACTGGAAGGCAGAATGGTAGCCTTATGCAAATTGGAAGGCAGAATGGTAGCCTTATGTAATGCAGATACAGATGGAGGTAGAGCTTAACCTCGGAAGACAGAATAGTAGCCTTATGCAAGAAATAAAATAATAAATGACAGTGGAGTTTTCTTAGCTGAGAGCAGATTGCAGCGTTGTGATTACTGGGAGCATTGTGACTACGGAGCATTACTGGTCTATTCTGATAGCAAATATTGGCAAGTGCGATAGTTCGGAGAGTCGTATTCTTGAAAAATGTTTGTTCCATGGGCGTACAATATTAACGATTTCGCAATCCTAGTGCCTGCATCCAAAAAAATCGTGAGTTTTGTAAAGGGGGAAGGTTAGTTCGTATCCCTGCTGGCTTTGCTTGACTCGTGAGGCTTTGATCTGGTGATATCGTCTGTATCACTGGGGTAGCGTTGCTAAACAAAGTAGTTTCAATAATAAACATGCATGATTTTGTAAATTATGACATAAATGTATAGTAAAAATATAGCTTTTAGATGAACCGACGACTGTGACGTAGTTCAGGACATTGCAACCTCTCCTGCTACAGAATTTTGAGGGTCCTCCTCAAAATTCTGCCCCAGTTTGATAGGTTGACATTTCTGACTGCTGCTCGTGCGGCGATCGGCTGGAATTACTTCGGAATTTTGAGGGTCCTTCTCAAAATTCTGCCCCAGTTTCCAATTGTGGGGGAAAATGAAATTTTTATTGAATTGTGACCGAACCCATAGGGCTGCCTACGTATCCCCTCTTAAATGGGAATCAGGTCAGGCGTAGTTCAATTTACATCATATAAGGAAGCGTAAAGATTACACATAGTAACGCTTGACTGTATCTGAGTTGATCGGCTTTGGCCAGGCTTCTCCGTCCATTTCTGCAAGTATGAGGGCTCCTCCTGTCAAAACCCGGTGAACCATGTATGGACCCTGCTAGTTATAAGAGAACTTCCCTTTGGCTTCATCTTGATGCAGAAAAATTTTCTTTAACACCAGCTGCCCCGATGTGAACTGTCTTGGCCTGACTCTTTTGTTGAAGGCTCTGGACATTCTGTTCTGGTTAAGTTGGCCATGGCAGACTGCATTCATTCTCTTTCCGTCTATAAGGGCTAGTTTCTCATAACGACTTTTTACCCATTCTGCGTCGTCGAGCTCAGCTACTTGTATGATCCTTAGGGAAGGTATTTCCACCTCAGCGGGAATGACAGCCTCTGTACCATAAATCAACATGTAGGGGGTTGCCCCAGTTGATGTGCGGATCGTGGTACGATACCCCAGAAGAGCAAAGGATAACTTCTCGTGCCACTATCTATGTTTCTCTATCATTTTCCTCAATATCTTCTTAAAATTCTTGTTGGCGGCTTCTACAGCTCCATTCATCTGAGGTCTGTAGGCTGTGGAATTCTTGTGTTTGTTCTTGAAAGTTTCACACATAGCTTTCATCAAGTCGTTGTTGAGATTGGAGCCATTATCAGTAATGATTGATTCTGGAATTCCGAATCGACAAACAATGCAGTCGCGGACAATGTCTGCCACGACTTTCTTAGTCACTGCTTTGTAAGATGCTGCTTCGACCCATTTGGTGAAATAGTCGATGGCTAGCAGGATAAACCTATGTTCGTTGGAAGCTGCAGGCTCGATTGGTCCAATAACGTCCATTCCCCAGGCGGCGAACGGCCACGGTGAGCTTGTTGTGTTAAGCTCATTTGGAGGTACCTTAATCATGTCTGCATGTATCTGACAACGGTGGCATTTTCGGACATACTGGATGCAGTATGTTTCCATAGTCATCCAAAAGTAACCAGCCCGGAGTATCTTCTTTGCTAAGACAAAATCGTTCATATGTGGACCGCAGGTCCCAGCATGAATTTCCTCTAGTAGCCTGGATGCTTCCTTTGCTTCGACACATCTTAATAATCCTAAATCGGGAGTCCTCCTATACAGGATTCCTCCGCTGTGAAAGAAGTTGGACAATCTCCGAAGTGTGTGTTTCTGATTAGGATTAGCAAGCTCCAGGTACTCTCCTTTTGCCAAATATTCCTTGATATCATGAAACCAAGGCTTTTCGTCTGCTTCCTCTTCAACATGGGCACAGTAAGATGGCTGATTATGGATTTTCGCTGGAATGGGATCAATGAAATTCTTGTCGGGATACTGTATCATAGATGATAGTGTAGCCAATGCATCTTCGAACTCATTCTGGATTCTAGGAACATGCTGAAGTTCCGTCTTTGTGAACCTCTTTCTCAATTCCTGTATGTGATGTAGATACGGGAGTATCTTGGAGGTCTTGGTTGCCCATTCTTCTCGTACCTGGTGTATAAGTAAGTCTGAATCTCCGATTACTAGCAGCTCTTGGACGTTCATGTCAATGGCCATTTTGAGCCCTAAGATGCAGGCTTCATACTCGGCCATATTGTTGGTGCAGGGGAATCTGAGTTTGGGAGACACCGGGTAATGCTGACCGGTTTCTGATATTAGGACTGCTGCTATGACAACTCCTTTGAAGTTTGCTGCTCCATCGAAGAACATTCTCTAACCGTCATAGGGTTCTGCAATGCCTTCTCCTATGAATGATACCTCTTCATCAGGAAAATACGTTTTCAAGGGTTCGTATCCTCCATCCACGGGGTTTTCAGCAAGGTGGTCTGCCAGTGTCTGTCCCTTGACCGCTTTCTGGGTCACGTAAACAATGTCGAATTCACTCAACAGGACTTGCCACTTGGCTTCTGAAAGATGTACTTCAAGGGATCCATTCTCAATATGATATATGTAGTATAGGCACAGAAGTAATGTCTCAGCTTCTGAGCTACCCAAGTCAAAGCACAACATGTGCATTCCAATAGAGAATACCGGGCCTCGTACGGGGTGAACTTCTTACTCAGATAATAAATGGCTTGTTCCTTCCTCCCTGTTTCATCATGCTGCCCTAGAACGCAACCAAAAGCTCCATCTAACACTGCAAGGTAGAGTAATAAGGGTCTACCTGGCTCGGGCGGGACTAAGACTGGTGGTGTTGACAGGTACTCCTTGATTTTGTCGAAGGCCTTTTGGCAATCATCGGTCCATTTAGTGGCGGCGTCCTTCTTTAACATTTTAAAGATTGACTCACAGATAACTGTAGACCGTGCTATGAATCGGCTGATGTAGTTAAGCCTTCCCAAGAAACTCATCACATCCTTCTTGTTCCTTGGCGGTGATAATTCTTGAATGGCTTTGACATTGGAAGAACAGTTCTCAGTTTAAAGCTTAAAATTTGAAAGGTTTGACCAAGATTTGACTTGTTTGTATATGAACTCGGACCGGAATTTGTACGATTTGGTTAGCTCCGTTAGGTGATTTGGGACTTAGGAGCGTGATCGGAATGCATTTTGGAGGTCCGCGGAAGGTTTAGGCTTGAATTGGCGAAATTGAGATTTCAGCGTTTTTCCGGTTGATAGGTGAGATTTTGATATAGAGGTCGGAATGAAATTTCGAAAGTTGCAGTAGTTTCGTTGTATCATTTGAGATGTGTGTGCAAAATTTCAGGTCATTCGGCCGTGGTTTGGTTGGGTTTTTGATCAAAAGCGGAATTCGGAAGTTGTTAGAAACTTAGGCTTGAATCCAATGTGGTTTGAGTGATTTGATGTTGTTTTAAGTGTTTTGATGATTGGAACAAGTTTGAATAAGGTATTAGGATATGTTGGTACCTTTGGCGAGGTCCCGGGGGCCTCGGGTGAGTTTCGGGTGGTCAATCGATCATTTTGAAGTTAAGAAAGTTGCAGATCTTGAGTTCCAGCAGTTGGAGACGTTGTGGTCTTCGCGTTCGCGAGTGGACCCTCGCGATCGCGAAGGGTTAGGAAGGGAGGCGTCAGGTTTGGCCTTCGTGTTCGTGAAGGGAGTCCCGCGTTGGCGAAGGGCCGGGATTTTAAGCATCGCGTTCGCGGGAGGCTTGGACGTGTTCGCGTAGGTTTGTAAGGTGAGGCATCGTGTTCGCGATGGTAGAGTCGCGTTCGTGAAGAAGAGTTTTGGTCAGCGGAATTTTTGTGCTTTGCGAACGCGAGGCTTTGACCGCGTTCGCGATGAAGGAATTTTAATAGCTGGGCAGAAGGTTTTAAAGACCTATTCCGCGACTTGGAACCCTTTTACACCATTTTTGAACGGGAAAAGAGCCTTGAGGCGATTTTGAAGAGAGGAAATCATTGTTCTTCATTGTGGTAAGGATTTTGGACCCTAAAACTCGATTATTTGTGATTAAGGAACAAAATGTCAGTGTTTAATTCATGAAAATCAATAGAAAAGGGGTGAGTTAGGGCTTGAGATTATGAGACCTTTCAGGGATGATTTAAGGGGTCAAACGAACTCCAATTTTAGAGTTCTTTATATGTACGGACTAATGAGATGATGAAGAACATATTGGTATAAAGTTTGTCTAGTTCCAAGACGTGGGCCAGGGGGACGGGTTTTGACTGATTTTGGGTTTTGTGCTTAAATTCGATATTTTTCAAATGGAATTCATTCGTTTAGCATAATTTGATGATAAAAATCTGAACTTGGTAGATTTGGAGCACTCGAAAGTTGAGTCGAGAGGCAAGCATGTTGCAGAGTAGCTTTCGGGCTAGTTGGAGGTGAGTTATGATTGTAAATGATGTTCTGAGGGTTTGAAACCCCGAATTGGACATCGTAGTGCTATATTGAGGTGAGGCACACGCTTGATGATGAGCGTGGAGTCGTGCACTATTGGGGATTGTCACTTGGTCCATCCTGATTGATGATTCTTCCGCGTATTTAACTGAAATCTATTTGCTATCATTATTAGTTGGGCTGAATGCCATATTTGGGCTTCGTGCCAATTATTTGGAGCCTTCGGGGATTTTTGTTGATATTTCCTCACTGTTTTGACTTTATACTTAAACTAAGTCATGTTATTTTCCACTGTTTTCAAAACTCAGCCATGTTCACTCAGTTTAATACTCAAATGATATTTAAATGATGTTTTGGGCTGAGAAACACTCTTTTACTGTTGCCCGAGAGGCTTATGTGATGTTGACTGAGTAAGGCCGAGGGTCTGTGTTGTGAGGATATCTTTTGGGTCGGGCTGCACGCCGCAGCGGTGATACACTGATTTTGATTATGAGGTCGAGGGCCGAGATTGTACGCCACGAGGTGGCTTGATATAAATATGAGGCCGAGAGCCTATTTATGATGCCACGAGATGGCTTGATATTGCGCGTGAGCCGTAAGGTGCCCCTCCAGGAGTCTATACACCCCCAGTGAGCGCGTGTACCCAGTGTGATGATTCTGCTTATTATGTGAGGCCGAGGGCCGGATTGACTATGCCACGAGATGGCATTGTTATTGCGCTTGGGCCGTAAGGGGCCCCTCCCGGAGTCTGTACACCCCCAGTGAGCGCGGGTACCCATTGTGACGTGAGATATAGCCCGAGGGGCTGGTATGGTTCTATGTGATTGCTCGAGGGGCTGGTATTATTCGATGTGATTGCCCGAGGGGCTGGTATTGATCTGAGATATTACCCGAGGGGCGGAGTTGTTGACATTGTGCCCGAGGGGCGAACCTTTATGTGTTTGTCTGTCTTATTTACCTGTCATTTACCTGTTTAGTCGTGTAATTGTGCCCGAGGGGCGTATTCTTTATGCTTATCTGTTCTAGTTGCTTTGCATTCAATTGCTTAACTGTTGAAAAGCCATTTTTGAAGAAGTTTAAACTGAGCTAAGACACTTTAAGAGATTTCACAGCTTCATTGCTTTCTTACTGGTTTTGTACTACTTCTATACAACATGTTGATGCACTTTTCGTGATTTCTTATCACTCAGTCTTTATTTATGATTATTACTCACTGAGTTGGAAGTACTCACTTTACTCCCTGCACCTTGTATGCAGATTCAGGTATTTTCTAAACACAGTAGCGGGTATTGGTTGATCGGAGGCAGAGTCATCGGAGTTTAGCAAGGTAGCTGCCGGCGTTCGCAGCACTGCTTTTCTCCCTCTTTATTTTATTATTCTGTACTAAGTACATTTTAGACTTTGTCAGTGGTATTTAGACCATAGTAGATGCTCATGACTAGTGACACCACGGTTAGGGATGTGTTTGGGTTGTACTTCCGCATTGTTATGATATTATCTGCTACTTAGTACTATGAAATCATGTTTTAGCCTGTTTTATTGTTGTTTAGCCGTTTAACTTCGAATTGGAAATGTGTCAGCTGGCCTTGTCTTCACGAGAGGCGCCATCACGATCGGGCCTGGGTTTAGGGTCGTGACAAGTTGGTATCAAAGCCTAGGTTACATTGGTCTCACGAGTCATGAGCAGGTTTAGTAGAGTCTCGCGGGTTGGTACGGAGATGTCTGTATTTATCTCGAGAGGCTGCAGAAGCATTAGGAAAAAACATCACATTTTTAAATTCTTATCGTGCGTCCTTGATGCAGCTTGAAAAGTAACTCTTGAAATTCCTTCCACACATTGTATGCGCTAACGAGCGCTCAGTATCAGATGTGCGTCGATGGCTTGTGATTCCCTGATTGAAGGGTGAGATGTGATCTCTATGTGCTGATGTTGGGCCAGTCTGGAGGACTCGAGGCTGGATTTTTTGCCTATAGCTTGAGCACGGAGGTGCTGATTGTGTGAGCATGTATTTTTGGATCTACATGTTCTGTTGTGTCCCTATGAAGGGGAGTAATGACTGGATAGTTATGTGATGAGGGTGATGTGACTGCGAGATGTATTCGTACGATTTGGAAGTGACGAGAAGGGTCTGCTGGAGGATAGAAGAACTATTAGGTGCTTGATTTCCGTGTGAAGAATCTTTTCATGTTTCCTAGTTGGGAGTGGAGTAAATTTTGTGTTGCTGTATGAGTTCAGACTCAGGAAGACTAAGTGACGGCGTAATGTTTATGACGGTGGAAGGTATACAGAAATGTTAGTTGGAGGCAAAGCAGGTGGGTTATCTCTTGCGGAGTGTTCGGTTGTGTGATCCTTATGTTGTCTGTTAGAAGATCTCATTTACAAGTGAAATATATGTGTTGCAATTTAAATTTGGGTCGCTTGAGAGAGTGGGTTTAACTATTACGAGGGTGAATGCGAGATTTGTAGAAGATTTAAGGTACCAGATGGTCTGTGTTTCACGAGCTTATGAAGGATCGAGTTTAATCTCACTGTGGTATTATGGCAGCAATAGAGTATATGCGTTATGAGTTATTGAGTGTGTTTTGATCTATGGCTTCGAGTCAAGTGGGGGAGTCTGCTATTGACTGGTTGATTGCACGGTTATGTGCTATGTCGGTTATAGTTTGAGGTGTTCGGGTGAATCAGTTATGGACGGTGGAGATTGAGACCGAGGATAGCTCGAGTAAAGGAAAATTCTTAACAAAGGTTATAGGATGCTTCACAGGTGTGTGAGAATCACGGGATGTCTTGAGTTGTTGTTGGTAAAGGATGCTCGGTGCATAGAGCAGGAAGTTGCTTGGTTGTAATGGAATAATGTCATATGCTGCAACGTCAGAAATGCTAATGAGGCGCAGGTTGTTCGGTTCTTTTGATCGGGCTAATTGCAGTTTGGGTAGAGTGGATGACTCTAGAGAATGGTTCTAATGCGTTCTAGGTTTTACATATAATAATTGGAGATGTTCAGGTGTATAATTTAGCTAGAAACTGAGGTTTGCGCTGGAGGGTGTCAAGACTTGTGGTATTCTCTATATTAATTATGGGATCCTATGTATCAGTATCAGGAAGGTAAAGGTAACAGATTTAGATTCGCAGGAAGTCTCTTCAGAGTAAAGCATTTTGAACGTGGTGCTCTTGGGAATATTTGAGAAAGTATTCAGGCTTATGAGCCTTAAACGGTGTGGCTTTATGCTTAGGTCCCGTGTGGTAAGTCTGGGTTGAGACATTGTGATGTTATAGCAAGAAGGAGCATCAAGTTGAAGGTAAATCAGAAGGAAACTCGGATAGATGGGTTAGCTTGGTAGTAGGCCGAGTCGGTATGGTAAGGATATGACTAGTTCTTTGGATGCTTACGGGGTAATGAGTATCTACAGGTGTTTCGCGGCAATTATCTTAGGTTTAGTGACTTGCGTAGCTCGGTCGAGTTAGAAGGATTCAGTCCTGACGGTTTAGTTTTGTGCATATGGAAATTCGGATAGTCCTTGACGGTTTCTACCGGTGAGAGATGTATATTTTCTATGAGCATGGGGAGCATGGGATGCATAGTGGTTTTCTTCTAGATGGGATCAATGGAAAGTTCTTGGTTAGTGGAGTACATAGTTGCTTGTGGCTCGGAAGAGATATGAAGTTCTCACGTTATCCCAGGATGGTATGGTATATGCGGTATGTTATGGAGGATTGAGATTGCGTGTGTAAGGTTGCGGTTCAGTTCTGAAAGGAAGGTCATAAAACTCTTAGGCAGCGGGCAGCTTCAGATAAGTAGAGGAACGAGCTTTAGATGATTTGGGAGATGATCTTCAGATGATTAAGGGAATGGTATTGCTAATTGGGGTGATTTGACGAGGGTATATGTTTCAGAAGAAGGCAATGTGATTATGTTGATGGTACTTCGGTAGTATTGCGGCAATTTCTTGTTAGATCGGCTGCTGATATTCGAGTTTGCTTGGCGGCACCGAAGAAATTTAGAGTATCTTTGTGGAATGATTGGGTATTAGAGGTGTGGTATGTATCCCGACGGCAGAATTGGCGGCATCGAAGAAATTTAGAGTATCTCTCGTAGGTCAGATTTTGGATGTGATATTGGGTGCAGACTGGTTATCTCCGTGTTGTGTTATTCTGGACCATTACGCTAAGGCGGCGCTGTTGGCTATACCGGGAATGCCACGTACTGAGTGGCGAGGTTCGACGGATTATGTTCTTGGTAGAGTAGTTTCATATTTTGAAGACCCAGCGGAGGGCTGGGAAGGATTGTCTTCCTTATTTGGGTTCTCGTGAAGGATATCAGTGTAGAGGCTCCTCATATTGATTCAGTTCCGGTGGTGAGGGACTTTTCGGGTGTGTTTCTTGTGGCCGGGCATGTCGCCAGGCAAGGTTGTTAATTTCGGTATAGATTTGATGCCGGGAAGCATATCGTATGGCACCGGCAGAGTTAAAGGAGTTGAAGGAGAAGCTTCACGATTTCCTTGATAAGGAGTTTGTTGGCAGGCCAATGTGGATGTGTGTTCTAACTTGAGTCGACTTGGTTGGCTCCGAATTGTATTGTTGAGGGATGTGTTGATTCGATTGTTATTGAGCTTATTAGTAATCTGGGGAGATCTATGAGTTACCTTTCTGTGTTGCGAGGTGTTATGATTTGTGGGTTATAGGCACATATGGTACGGTTCTATTGGGGTTTCATAGTGGAAGTCGAGTGGGAAGGGTAATTGGGTGTTGCTCGGTGAATGGCGTATCGATTATGTCCTTTCGAGTTGGTGTGGTGTATGTTATTTGCTTCACCGTGGGTATGATGATTTGCTTCGGTTCCAGACATCAAATTGCGCGTGGTTGTCGATTTCGAGCAAAGTGACCTGAGGTGTTTCATGTGGAGCAGTGTTTGGATAGGATCGCGCATCGCAGCGAAGTTATGTAGGGGTATAACCTTGCGGGTTAGATTCGTGTGTTCTGTTCCTATGATGTGAGACGGGTTCTCAGCCTTGTGTTGTGGTGGTACTGGTGAGCTTGAGGTACAGCTCTTTCATTTGAGTCATTTTTCATGATTTGAGTATGTTCGGACTGTTGCTTATTGGTGCGCGTATTGCGCAAGTTGTGGCTTTAGCCTGTATTGAGGTGTCATCAAACCAGAGTAGTGTGTTGGATAAGACGAGATCGTTGGGATCATTTATGAATACGAACGGATTCGATTTAAGCATGTTGGAAAGATAATAGCGAGGTTCGGCCCAGAAATTTGCTATGGTCTTTGCCAACGGAGAAGTGGCTTCATGAATGGTTGATCTGAGAAATGGTTATGGCTTATTGCGTGTTTCATTTACCATTGGTAGTATATGAAAGTGACGGAATGAGACTTTAGTTGATAAGAGGTTTTCTATCGATATTCGGTTGTTGTGAGCAGCTGCTGTGATTAGAAGTTATCGCTACCAGTGTTTGAGTTATGTGGTATATCATGTAATTGCACCTGAGGTAACAGATATGGTTTGTTACAGCTTGTTCGGACTTATTCACAGTATAAATGTGAGGTTCTAATGGTATTGATGATTTCAGAAGTGGAAATGTGGTTCTATGGTTTATGGGCTAGATTGGATTGTGAAATTTCAGTTACAATGTGTTATCGAACCTATATAAGATAGGGTGATATGGGATCACCCCCGGGTATATGCGTGGTAAGGTTATTCGGCGATTGGTTGGCTTTTGGAATAACTCTGGGCACGTTCGAGGACGAACGTATGTTTAAGTGGGGGAGGATGTAACGACCCGACCGGTCGTTTAGAGCTTTTGCACTTTTCTTGCCAGTTCTCGGGCATGACTTGCCCCGTGTAGTGTATTATGACTTATGTAAATCGTTGGTTTTGGTTTCAGGCTAATCAGAATGAATTTGGAAGAACAGTTCTCAGTTTAAAGCTTAAAATTTGAAAGGTTTGACCAAGATTTGACTTGTTTGTATATGAACTCGGACCGGAATTTTTACGATTTGGTTAGCTCCGTTAGGTGATTTGGGACTTAGGAGCGTGATCGGATGCATTTTGGAGGTCCGTGGAAGGTTTAGGCTTGAATTGGTGAAATTGAGATTTCGGCGTTTTCCGGTTGATAGGTGAGATTTTGATATAGAGGTCGGAATGAAATTCCGAAAGTTGCAGTAGTTTCGTTGTATCATTTGAGATGTGTGTGCAAAATTTCAGGTCATTCGAACGTGGTTTGGTCGGGTTTTTGATCAAAAGCGAAATTCGGAAGTTGTTAGAAACTTAAGCTTGAATCCGATGTGTTTTGGGTGATTTGATGTTGTTTTAAGTGTTTTGTTGATTGGAACAAGTTTGAATAAGGTATTAGGATATGTTGGTACCTTTGGCTGAGGTCCCGGGGGCCTCGGGTGAGTTTCGAGTGGTCAATCGGATCATTTTGAAGTTATGAAAATTGCAGATTTTGAGTTCCAGTAGTTGCAGACGTTTTGGTCTTCGCGTTCGCGAAGGGTCAGGAAGGGAGGCATCAGGTTTGGCCTTCGTGTTCGCGAAGGGGAGTCCCGCGTTGGCGAAGGGCCGGGATTTTAAGCATCGCGTTCGCGGGAGGCATGGACGTGTTCGCGTAGGTTTGTGAGGTGAGGCATCGCGTTCATGATTGGTAGGGTCGCGTTCGCGAAGAAGAGTTTTGGTCAGCGGAATTTCTGTGCTTCGCGAACACGAGGCTTTGACCGCGTTCGCGATGAAGGAATTTTAATAGCTGGGCAGAAGGTTTTAAAGACCTGTTCCGCGACTTGGACCCCTTTTACACCATTTTTGAACGGAAAAAGATCCTTGAGGCTATTTTGAAGAGGGGAAATCATTGTTCTTCATTGAAGTAAGGATTTTGGACCCTAAAACTCGATTATTTGTGATTAAGGAACAAAATATCAGTGTTTAATTCATGAAAATCAGTAGAAAAAGGGTGAGTTAGGGCTTGAGATTATGAGACCTTTCAGGGATGATTTGAGGGGTCAAACAAACTCCGATTTTCGAGTTCTTTATATGTACGGACTCGTGAGATGATGAAGAACATTTTGGTATAAAGGTTGTCCAGTTCTGGGATGCAGGCCCGGGGGACAAGTTTTGACTGATTTGGGTTTTTGTGCTTAAATTTGATATTTTTCAAATTGAATTCATTCGTTTAGCATAATTTGATGATAAAAATCTGAATTTGGTAGATTTGGAGCACTCGGAAGTTGAGTCAAAAGGCAAGCGTGTTGCAGAGTAGCTTTCGGGCTAGTTCGAGGTGAGTAATGATTGTAAATGATGTTCTGAGGGTTTGAAACGCTGGATTGCACATCGTAGTGCTATATTGAGGTGAGGCACACGCTTGATGATGAGCGTGGGGTCGTGCACTATTGGGGATTGTGACTTGGTCTATCCCGATTGATGATTCTTCCGCGTATTTAACTAAAATCTATTTGCTATCATTATTAGTTGGGCTGAATGCCATATTTGGGCTTCGTGCCAATTATTTGAACCCTTCGGGGATTTTTGTTGATATTTCCTCACTGTTTTGACTTTATACTTGAACTCAGTCATGTTATTTTCCACTGTTTTCAAAACTCAGCCATGTTCACTCAGTTTTAATACTCAAATGATATTTAAATGATGTTTTAGGTTGAGAAACACTCTTATACTGTTGCCCGAGAGGCTTATGTGATGTTGACTGAGTAAGGCCGAGGGCCTGTGTTGTGGGGATATCTTTTGGGTCGGACTGCACGCCGCAGCGGTGATACACTGATTTTGATTATGAGGTCGAGGGCCTGAGATTGTAAGCCACGAGGTGGCTTGATATGGATATGAGGTCGAGAGCCTGTTTATGATGCCACGAGATGGCTTGATATTGCGCTTGGGCCGTAAGGGGCCCCTCCAGGAGTCTGTACACCCCTAGTGAGCGCGGGTACCTAGTGTGATGATTCTTTTTATTATGTGAGGCCGAGGGCCGGATTGGTTATGCCACGAGATGGCTTTGTTATTGCGCTTGGGCCGTAAGGGGCCCCTCCCGAGTCTGTACACCCCCAGTGAGCACGGGTACCCATTCCTGAGTTGGAAGTACACACTTTACTCCCTGCACCTTGTGTGCAGATTCAGGTATTTTCCGAACCCGGTAGCGGGTATTGGTTGATCGGAGGCAGAGTCATCGGAGTTTAGCAAGGTAGCTGCCGACGTTTGCAGCACTGCTTTTCTCCCTCTTTATTCTATTAGTCTGTACTTAGTACATTTCAGACTTTGTCAGTGGTATTTAGACCTTAGTAGATGCTCATGACTAGTGACATCCCGGTTTGGGCTGTGTTTGGGTTGTACTTCCGCATTGTTATGATATTATCTGCTACTTAGTACTATTAAATCATGTTTTAGCCTGTTTTATTGTTGTTTAGTTGTTTAACTTCGAATTGGAAATGTGTCGGTTGGCCTTGTCTTCACGAGAGGCGCCATCACAACCGGGTCTGGGTTTAGGGTCGTGACAACAATAAACCCAAGCAACTTCCCAGCGGAAACCACAAATGCACACTTTATGGGGTTTAGTTTCAGTTTGTATCTCCGCAATCTATTGAAGAACTTTTTCATATCTTCTATGTGGTCAGTGTCCTTCTTGAATTTGATAATAACATCATCCACATATACCTCTATCTCCTTGTGTATCATGTCATGAAAGATGGTAGTCATGGCCCTCATGTAGGTGGCCCCTACATTCTTCAGGCCGAATGGCATCATCTTGTAACAATAAACTCCCCATGGCGTAATGAAAGCCGTTTTCTCAGCATCTTCCTCATCCATCCAGATCTGATGGTAACCAGTGAAGCAATCTACGAATGACTGTAGCTCATGCTTGGCGCAATTGTCAATCGGGATGTGTATATTTGGCAAAGGGAAGTCGTCTTTCGGACTGGCCCGGTTGACATCCCGATAGTCGACACAGTCTCTGACCTTCCCATCCTTCTTTGGTACTGGCACAATGTTGGCTAACCATGTCGGGTACTCAACCACCCTGAGAACCTTGGCTTTGATCTATTTGGTGACTTCTTCTTCGATTTTCAAACTCATACAGGCTTGAACTTTCTGAGCTTTTGCTTTACCGGTGGACACATTGGATCGGTTGGCAGTTTGTGAGCCACAATAGACGTACTCAGACCAGTTATGTCATCGTAAGACCAGGCGAATATATCCTCATACTCCTTTAGAAATTTTGTGTATTCTTTCTTCTCTGGTTGCGAAAGGTGAATGCTGATTTGTGTTTCCTTGACATTCTCTGCATCTCCCAGGTTGACAATTTTGGTCTCGTCCAGGTTGGGTCTTTTTTTCAAAGTTCTCAACTTCTTTGACAATCTCGTCAGGTATGTCATCTTCCTCTGAATCAATGTCCGTTTGTTGTGTTGTCTCATTGCATGTCACAGTCATTGGTTCATCAAGATAAGTAATAGTAATGTTGTATTGGTAAAGCAAGGAGAGAAAACAATAGCAATAAATATTAATTCATAAGAAAAATCGAAAATGCTTTTGATAAATTGAATAACTGTTTTGAACATAGAAGATCTTATTGCGGGAATTGAAAAATGCAAAAAGAAAATCATTTAGTAAATAAAACAGTGAATAATGCTTGTTTTAGCCTTGCTACCCCGAGGCTCGTCGGGCTCTGGTGGTCCTGATGGTCCAATTCTTGAGATGTGCCCCTCTGCTCACAGCCTGTATGGAAGGGCCTTCCTCCCCCTCCTCCTTGAGAATAACACAACAGTCCATATCACTGTCCTCTAGAAACATGTTCTTCACTGCTGCAAGTGCTTTTTCATCATCTGACCATAAATAATGTTGGCATGTTGGAAGGTCTGCTCCAGATGCGGTATTGGCTGCTCTGGTGGGTAGTAAGGACCGCGCCATGGTGGCGACCAGCTATTGAACTCTTCCCAGGTGTATTCATATCCCAAACTGAAGGTAGTGCCATGTTTCTTGAGTTTTATGGGTTTAGAGATTCCTTGGAGGTTCTTGCTGAGCCCTTTGACAGGTTCGTACCCACTCCAACTCAGTATACTCTCGATTTTGCTATCCCACCATTTGTCTTTGTCGACAACATTGACCCGCTCGATGTGGTGGTAAGTTTCTCCACATAGCTTCCTTCTTCCCCCGATCGCCGAAATGGTCTGGCGACTGTATATAGGGTTGCTACCATCGCCGTGAATGATCACTTCCTGGTGATTCGATTCGAACTTTACTGTCTGATGCAGCATTGACGGCCCCAGCAGCATGAATCCATGGCCGTCCCAGCAGCAAGTTGTAAGATGCTGGTACATCTATTACTTGGAAATCGACCTCAAACCAAGTTGGTCCTATCTGCAGGCATAGACTAATCTCACCAATGGTGGACCTCTGAGAACCATCAAAGGCTTTCACATTGATTGCTCCATCCTTTATCTCATGCAGCCATTTGCCCAAATTCTTGAGTGTTACCAGCGCACAGATGTTAAGATTGGAACCTCCATCGATCAGGATTCTGGTGATGAAATAGTCTTCGCATTGCACGGTGATGTGCAGTGCTTTGTTGTGCCCCAGCCCTTCAAGTGGCAGCTCGTCCTCATAAAAGGTGATCTTATGGCTTTCCAACACTTTTCCTACCATATTAGCCATTTCCCCGCCAGTGATGTTACTTGGCACGTACGCTTCGTTTAGCACCTTTAACAGAGCATTCTTGTGTTTCTCGGAATTTTGCAGCAAAGAGAGAATGGATATTTGTGATGGCGTCTTGTTTAACTAGTCGATGACTGAATATTCCTTGGCCTGTATTTTCCTCCAAAGGTCATCCGGACCTGTCTCAATGAGGGGCGGCCGATTAAAGGCCTGCTTGCTTGATTCTGCTAGATGTTCAGGGGTATAGACTCTACCAGTTCTTGTCATACCCTGTGCTATGACAGTTTCTTTAATCATGACCTTGCCTTTCCTTCTCGCCTCGGATATATAGTCCCAGGGTACAACATTTGTGTAGAATGGCGGCATGTTAGACATCGTTACTGGGATCGGCGCGGCTATCCTTACTTCTAATGGAACCTGTGCCCTGGGTGGCAAGACTGCAACCTCAAATGGTGCGGGTGCATTAACCGGAGACGTGAATTCAACCTCAATTGGTGTCGGTGTCTTTACGGGTGGCGATGCTTCAAATTCAAGAGGTATAGATATATTCACCTCAGCATCCTCTGACGGTTGGATCTGGACTATGATCGGATTGAGAGTAAAGTGCATCTCCCTTCAAACTCCTCATAAACAGGTTCATGCGGATCCTTTCATCCTCCCCTACTCCAACCAGCTTATCACAATATGTCCTCAGATGGACCCTTGGGTCACCCGTACCATCAAACATTTCGAACTTAGAAGGTTTGTACCCCTCAGGCAGTTCGACATCAGGCTGTATGCAAAGGTCCTCATAGTTCAGCCCCTCGATTCCTTTGCTTCCCTCAACGCCCTAAATCCGGCTGGTTAATTTCTTAAGTTCCTCGGCCAAGTTCCTGATAAAAAGATCCTTTTCATCAGACTCAGGTGTGCATGAGATACGTTGGGTGGAGTGTGGCATGGTCTCCACGTAGATAAGATTGTTATGGTGGCCTGGTGTATGGGTGCGGAAATGGTCGTTTGCGGAGTTCTGAGCTTCTGGGATGAGTAGTGGAGTGCTGTTTGGGGTATGACAGGTGTTACATTGGTTCTTTGGTGGAGCAGCGGGATGATTCTGTTGTTTATTTTAAGGAGGTGTAGGGTTTTGAACATTGGGGAAGTTGGTATCTGGGGTGCTGAGGGAAAATGACAGTTTTGCCAAGTTCCGAACCTGATCGAGCTCTTCCTGGAATTTCAGCAGTTTCTGTTCAAGTTGTGACACATTCTCGTTAGGAACCTGAATACCATGGCCATCAATGGCCTCTACCCGTTCAGTTGTGTTCTCCTTCCTGATATTGTTCAAATCTTCCATTTTATTCTTGCCTTTAATGGGACTGAGAGGAGGAGTGGGTGGAGGGCCCATGGATCTTGTGAAATAAGATGATGATGCCAGAGTGCACGAACTAACCTTTGGGGAGGGGAGTAATAAAAAGAAAATAAAACAAAAGGTAATCAAGTCAGTGACGATTACAAAAAGTATTTGCAATATTTAAACACATAGTGCGAGAATGTAAATCGTGTCCTAGTTTGGGAACCTCGTTGTGCCCGAGGTAGGCCTAGCGACAAATAGACTTGGAGAACTTTTTAATGCTAAATGCCTTATTTTATTGATAAATAATAGGCGAATCCCAAAACGACACTAATAAGCAATAAAAGTCACTAGTGGCCATTGGCCTTATTACATTCATAAGGCGAAAAGGTAAATTCCTATCTATTTGGTCCCAGAAGGACCTTCCCCAGATTCGGCATCCTTGGCTCCGTCGAACAGCTTCCCCAATTCACGAAGTCCCAGCAACAGGTATGCTCTGGCGAGATGTCCACCTTCGGTCCCTTCAGCCTTTTGACAGTCTTCAACCCT
>NC_031997.1:15730122-15762141 GCF_001879085.1 Nicotiana attenuata
TTGGTGACCATGCCGAATCTGGGGACTTCGTGCCTCATATTTCTGCAAGGCAAACAAGGTTAGGCCCTTACCCCCACCAGACTCGACTATTTAACATCAACAATTAGCATGAAGCATTTAGTTCTCCAAATAAATGCACAGAACGTGATCATGTCCGTTTGGGTTTAGGGAAACCCAGTGGACTTTTGGACAAGGCTATCTTAAAGGATCATTATGTGGACAACATAACTGACCCGGCTAGGTTTGGCCATGATGCATGCACAATTTAAACAGAGTAAGGTTTCTATGGGGTTCTAGACTGGTACCCTTGAGCGAACAACTCAAGGGGGAAGGCACGGAACTGTCGACTACACTGCTGATCGCTAGTCTTACCGCAAATAAGCCTTTCCGAATTTAGGGTGTAATGATATAGGAAGAGCGCAACCACTCATCAAGCGTTGCTACAGCATTTGTTTGGCACGAATGGAGTATGATGTTGAGCATGATTGTGCAAAAATTAAAAGCATGTTGACATGTATTTTCACGTTAAGAAAGCGATAAATACAACGGTTTCATAATTTAAAGCAGTTATAAAGGAAAGAAACAAGAAGATATGTCAGTTTTGCTTTTGAAGAAGAATTAAATGCTTAAAGAAATTAAACAAATAATTTCACATAGGGAGGGTACAAATTCACATAAACGGTATGAAATGGTATAAGCCTAAATATCCCCAGCAGAGTCGCCATGCTGTCGCGCCCCCTTTTTTCCTCGCGGAATCGGGTTTATGACATCTTGGTATGGGACAACTGTTTCCTTTTGGGAAAGGGGTTTGCATTTTTGAAGAGTCGCCACCTAACGATTTAAGGTGCATTAGGGCACCTATAGGGTTCATCTATAACTACGTTTGGTAACCTGAGATAGGGTAAGGGCTTGAAACTATCCTAAGGGGAAGGTGTAGGCACCCCTCAGGATCCACTAGTGTGGTTCCTGGCCAGACAGTTTTTGTGAATTTGTACAGATAGCAAACAAACAAGTATGGCTCAAATAGTAGGGTATTTAAGTTTAAACACACAAGTGTAAGAAAACAACTAATGAAAAACTAGATTTTTTAAAAGGACTACAATATAAGCATATTTGTAATATAAAAGGGGTGTCCTAGGTTTGTTTATAATACGGATCACATCCATGCAATACGCGGTATGACACTCCTCAAAGAGTGGCCACGCGTGGTATTAATGCACCGGTCATCATATCCATATCTACCCTTTCCCGCCTCGTAAAGGTAATAGCGAAGGTTGGTCTCGACCTCTATTGCATGCTGTTACCCGTCCCTTCCTATCAGTCAGGAATTTAGGACTCCTATCCTATAAGAAGGAGGTTCTAGGCAGACCCTCAGGTTTAAAGGCAAAATACTAAGGCGACATACAATAACAAGTAGGACTTCAATTAAGGGGAGCATGGAAGACAAACGAAAGGCTCAAGTATACCTCCACAGGTAATACACATAGACAGCATGACTCATACACAAGTAAAGTCTGAATTTAAATCCTATGCATGGTATCTAAGTGATAACAGCAGAACCAAATTTATCACATGACTCAGAAAAGAAGTCTGAATCAGGCTTGCCTACTGATTTTAACAGTTGATAATTAGACACTAATCACAGAGATGATTCTAGTTTTATTTAAAGTTGATTGCCTAAGGCTTGCCTAGGCGTAAAATAATGTGCAACAGTTATTTAGAATTATTAAAACAGTGTGGAAATTATTTTACCCTATGAGCATGCTGTTCTAGTTGATACGAATACAGATTATTACCAGCTTTATTCAGAAAAACACCACAATGTGAGACTATCTTTTTTTATTACCTTTTCATGAATCAGTAATTAACTAGGCGTCTTAAACAAAGTGCAAACAAGATCCTAGAACATGATATCTGATTATGCACATGCAAATGGCAAGATTGTTAAAAAACAGAATCCCTAAGGCATGATTTCTAAATGCGGACAAGAGTTGCAGAATTATTGAAATGGGACTTTTGAAAGTACGAGAGTAACAACTTTTATGCCAATGTTGTTATTGTCCTAGGAGCAGGATTTCTAAGTGATAGAAAATAAAATATGGATTAGTGATGGATTAGATGCTGAAGCAAGAAAACATGGGTCCTAAGAGTATGATTTCTAATGCATGTATGAACCCTAAACATAGTTTCTATTGCACAATTAGGAATATAACCCTAATAACATGTTTTCTACCCTCAACAACTATAGCATGCATATTTACCCCATCCCTTTTCACTAGCCACCCCAATACTCGTTTACAACAGGTTATTACAGACCAACATTGAAATGAATTACATAAGTAGAAATGAAAATAAGAAGTTACACTATAGGGAGCCTGATTAGGACTTCCTCCCTGAGTTATGTGATAAATCATCTCAAGTGCCAAGATTGTTTCACAGCTTTTCCTCATATCTAGGTGTGTCAGAGTTCCCTAAGGACCTCAAGAGATCCCGGGCAGTGCTCACACCCAGATTGTATAACCAAGACAGAGTAAGTGCAGTGTGAAAAGGCCAGCTTTTATGTGTCCAACTTCAGAGGGAGCTCAAGGGTCCCAAGGCAAGGCTCACACAAAAGGGGGCAGAACCTAGTGGTCTAAGAGTATATGTGAGAGTGCTTGACATAGATTTAAAAGAGTTGAGTTGCAAAAACAGTTTTGAAACATCATGTTTGAAATAAGTTTAACAGAAGAGTTGCTTAGGGAAGAACAGTTTGGAACAAGCCAGCACACACAGAACAAGTTCAAAGAATAGTATCATTCCAACATTCACAGGCAGGGAAGTAAGGGGTTGGGGACATAGAGGACCCAAATCAGAAACACATAAACATGGCTGAGCATAGATGCATATAGACCAGCATGTACAAAGAACAAGTAGGGACTGATTGGCCTTCAGAACACAAACAACTACTTCAAAGAGTTAACAAGGGAAACATGCTTAAAATTAGAATAGTAATAAGACATAGGGACATGGTATGGGAGTAGTCATGCAGGGGTCTGTTACACATAATTGGTCATGACTTAGTGTTAATCAAATACATTAGGAAACATACTAGTTGAGGGACATAAATAGGAACACAAATAGACATGTTGATTGCATTTGAACAAGAGAGGGCAGAACTTAAGCATGCTGAGTAAAGCAGTAAACAAGAAGTGCAATTAAACAATATGGGCCATTAAGTCAATGCAGAAAGAGACAGGGATTGGAAAACAATGCAGCACATAGAGTTGAGCTTCAGAATTGAACTAGGAACATACCAGTTAAGGAAGCAAAGTGCAGAAAAGTAAAGCGAGTAGAGTTCCACAGTCTAGCCTTGGCTTTCAGCCGGCTAGACAAGCAGTAGCACAAGTAGTAGAGAAAGAAGAGAGAGTTTGAGTGTATGTGTCTGTGTTCTAAACTATGTTCGTGTCTTGAGAGGTAAAACAAGAGTGTATATATAGCAATTTAGGAGTAGAACTAAAAAGGTAAAGAGAATCAGAGTTCAATCAATTAAGGATCAATCAACCAATCACAGAATCAATTTCTATAGAGAAGTCCGGGAAAGACCCCTTTAATTGGGGTATAATCAATTAACAGTCATAACAAGGTTCAATTAAGGTAATAAATAAAAACCATACCATATAGGGAGTCAGTAAGATCCCCAAATTATTGATAACTAATTAAGGCAAGTATAACCAATCAAGGTCACAAATAAGGAAACAAGTAAAATCCCAGCACACACTGATTTTAACAGGACAGACATTTGAATCAGTAAAAAAAATCTTAGAGAATACTGATTTTAACAAGAAAGATTGCTCAAAACCCTAATAGAAATTAATCACACAAGGATCCCGAAGAATATTGATTTTTTAATAGGGAAGATTGTTCAAACCCCAAATAGAATCAGTTAATACATTGGGTTGACAGAAAAAATAAACAAATAACGGAGAACGGGTGAAGAAAAAATCAATACAACAAACAGAAGCATCCAGAATTCACGCATATATAAGAGAGTCATTCAAGATAGTGAAGAATACTTAGCTTATACACCGAAAAGTTAGAAAAATCTTTGAAGAAAAGTCTGATACGAACCCTAATTTCAAAAAGAGTAAACGAAGTCGAAACAATTAATCAGACCAAGAGATTTATAAAGGAAAAGACCCAATGATACTCGAATAACTACAGATCTATAAAGATCTGAAAAGATTCGAACAATAAGGTTTTCAGAAAAATAGTAGAGATGAAGAAAAATTGGTTAAAAACTCATGGATATACCTAGATCTAAGACAGATCTAAAGAAAAGTGAAAAATCTTAAGAGTTAGGGTTTCAAAGAACCCAGAGAAGATGAGAAAACCTTAGAACGTTACCGATTTTAGCCGGAAAGTCATGGACCTTACTCGAACAACCATGGATGGCCGGAAAATGGCATGAAAGATCATGGATAGACTTTCGGAGAGTTTTGAACAAGACCTGGACTAGATCTCTTCGACATCCTTCCATGAAATCACAAAAACGAGCAACCAGGATACGTAGGAGACAAGTATACGTCTCAAACAGCCATGGGAATCCATGGATCGAGTGAGGATCGAAGGGATTAGGGCTGGTTTGGGTGGCGGCGTCTAGGGTTTGGTCTAGGTCTCAGAAAGAATTGGAGAGGAAGGGGTTTTCAGGGCATCTGTTTGGTGAAAATGACTTAGGGTTTCGGGGGTTAGGTTAGATAAAAAAGGAAGGTTTGTTTTGGATCGTTGATCTCTTGAGATCAACGCCCAAGATTGGTTCCGACCTGGGCGGGTTATAAAAGTGGGTTGGGTTAATTGGGTCGGGGTTTCAATTGGGCCAGGGGTGCATTTGGTTATAATTGAAATACAAATGGGGCTATTATTTAAATAGCCAGTTTTCCCTTTTTTTTAATTTGTAAAAAATAGTAGGTAATTTCTGAAAATAATTTAAAAATGCTAAATTGATTTAGAATACATAATTAGTAATTTAAAAATACAGGATCCAATTTTATGCATATAAACATAATTAAATTTTAAAAAGGCTAATATTGCAATTATGTGCAATTTAACTTTAAAAGTACTAAATGTAATTGCAAAAATATATAAAAATTACCTTAGTCATATTTTGGCATAAATATAGAAACCCAATAGATGAATTATCAAAACAATAATTTTAGAAATAATTATTGGAGATTTTATGGATAAAAAGGGAGAAAATAAATCGATTTAAAACCTTAAAATTATGGGAAAAATAATAAAAACCTTGGGCATGCTTATATTTGCATATATATGCTATTTTGAAAGTATTTTGCATATTTAAAAATATATAGGGAAAAATTGGGTATCACCACTCATTAGAGTAGGGTCTTTGTTTACCTTGAAAATGGTAATAACAATTAGATTTGATTATGTGGTTCTAAAATTACGTGATCTGTTTGTACGCTAGTTTTTAGGCAATAGATGCCAAGTGAAAGGTTGGAAAATAAGATAATAGCTTGCAGATGATGTAATAATCAAACCGAATAGCTGGAAATCGGGGCCTCGAGCTTGCGTATACGGGGCCTCGAGGTCGAGTCAGATGCCCGGCTAAGGGCAGCCGATGGAGGTCTAACAGTTATTATAAATTTTATGGCGGCTCTTTTTGACCAATAATGAGCAATAAATGAAGAACAATTAATAGAACAGAATGAATATAACCAATAAATGTAAATAGTGAAACCAAGAGAATGTGTTTAAGCTTAGAAAGCAGAGAATGTTCTTGTATTGAATGTAGTGTGTTGTATATGTGTCTTGTGTCTTTTACAAAATGACAAGGGTCCCCTTTATAGATGAGGGGAATCATAACATAGTACAAAGTGCATTTATTAAAAGTACATGAGGTTGGCAAAGCCATTCAATGCCACTGTACGGGCTTGAACTAGCCTAGTAGGCTAGGTCAGCTTTAATCATGTGCCTTGGGAACTCCCCGCTAGTGCGTCGTAGCCGCTGGTTTGCAGTGCTTCGAGGTCGATCATTGAGAGCCCTCGGGGTCGAACCCTGGGCTTAACTTCGGTCCTTCTAGGGGCGGTCTTTTCGAGGTGTCTTAATGATAATAAAATTGGACCACTGATTTTTACTGTATACAAATAGTCCCCATGTTTCTTAGATTAAAATGATAAGAAACGGTTTTGACACCGATCTCCTCGAGCGTCTTGTGGTGATGTCATGTTTATGACGTCAGCTTTCGTGATAACTGAGACGTCCTATCGATACGTCTTTCCTAGGAACATTTAATGTAGCGCCGGTTTACTTTCTCAAGGCGATAATGTCGCCGCCGATCCGTCTCCCGACAGGCATTGATTGCGTCTGTCGATACATTTTCCAAAGACATTGATTGCGCCATCGGTTATGCTGCCACCCTTTCTATAAATGGAAGCTTTCTTGAACCAAAACTTCATTTGATCGTTCTTCAACAGCCTTTTACTCCTTTCTTTTCTTCGTGCTCATCCAATGCTACTTCCCATGTTTTAAGCCCGTGGCCGTAAGACCACACGGCAGTGTTCTCATCAGTTACACCATGGCCTTTTCCCAGAGCTTTCCCCTACTGAATGGGATTGCACTGGTTTGTTGTTGTTGTTGGCCCGAAATAATGAGAGAGAAATCTTAAATTATCTTCGCATTAAAGGATATGCGGACTATGAACTTCTGCTCATCTCTTAACTACCTGGTGCGGCACTTCACTCCTTTTGCTTTCCGTGGAGTGAGGTGGTGCCATCTACTAACTGTTGCATCCCGCACCAGTGCAACATCTCAAGAAGTGGCTTCACAATAATAGTGCTGACGAGACCCATACTCGCCAAATTTTTCACCCAGCCACTTCTTCATCTTTTTCTGCTTCTTCATCATTTTCTGCTTCTTCGTCGTTTTCCGCCTTGGAAGGGGTTCTTGAAGACACCGTTTGGAAGGTCGAGATGGATCCCCGAGGGAATGGTTCTCGCAGAAAATGGCTCCCGAAGGTGTATCCTCGAGAGTAGATTAGACTTTAGCCATTATTTTTTGTTTCTTTGTAAGGACCCTTTGCGGGCTTCTGTAACCATGTGTAAGGATCCTTCGTGGGCTTTTGTAATCATCGCTTACTAATGAAAAGTGTTTCTTCAATTTGTCTCTGATCTATGCCGGATTTCCTTTTAGTTGTGTTTGTGAATCTCTGAATTATGTGATTTTGCCGATCGGTCCAAATACCGGACCTGGGTGCAGGAATTTCCTTCGTTTTTGATTGGTGAATATGATTTTCCTTGGGATCCTTTGGCATTCCTCGGACCAAGTCCGGGTTGACTTGATACAAACTTAGGCCGCCGGAACCTCTGTACTTTGAATTGAGCGAGAGTGAGGCTTCGAATTTTAAAATGAATTTTAGCCTTTTAGGCCCCGTTGATAGTCCTCGAGGGAGATTTTCCTCTACTATATAGGAATAATGATAGCCCTGGGACTTTCACAGACAATCCCCAAGTGAGAGTTTGCTCGAGCTCGGGCAGCCTTGATCCGAAGGCGGAAATAGCCCTGAGGCTTCAATAGTAATTCTTGAATGAAAATTGGCTCGGGCTCAGGTAGCTCGAAGGCCAGAGAATCCGGTGAATAACCCGCATTCGCAATAGCAGAAATCTTCGAGGTGGGATACCATCTCGAGGTCAGGCTTATATGAGCAGCTCCTTAGAGCTTATCTTTCATTTTGATAGAGATCCTCGAGATCGGGCACCATCCACAATTCTTATAATGATATTAATGGCCTCTTAGAGCCTATCTTCATGGAATCAGAAATCCTCGAGATCGGGTACCATCTCGAGGCTAGGTTGATGTGGGGGTCTTTGATCCCCAAAACGTCGTACGACAGCGTTAATCGTATGACATGGTTATGAAACGACCGAGGCGATCTCGCCGGTACATCTTCCCAAAGTGATAATGGCTTAGTCAGTATTTTTAACTGGCCTTTGAGGCAGGCGGACAGTCGCTGCTTGCTCTATATATAGGTTTGTCTTCCCTCCTTTGAAGATTCCACTATTCTGAGTAGCTATCCTCCTACATAGAGTTCTTCTGTCCTGTGTTAGGTCTTTCACCATTTTAAATTTGGAGCCCTCGCTCGAATTCCCGCTCGAATTCTCTAATTTTACCACAGTTTTGGCTACTATGTCGGGATCCGTTCGGCAAGGAGAAGGAAGTTCCGCCTCTGGTTCCCGCCTGGTTGGTGGTGCGCGCCGGTGTCAGGCGAGCCAACCTTGGGACGTTTTGTTTCGAGGAGGGACTTTTCATCAGAAAAACCTCCCAATGTTTAGGGTCATTGGGAGTATGCCTCGAAGTTTATTTCTTTAATAGGAGAAGGGCACCTCGAGTCAGTGAGAAAAGATTGTGGATGGGGGGAAAAGGTGGTACTGCAGGTACCTTCCCTTGAAGAGAGCATCATGGATCATGCCGAGGGGTTTTTGAATGTATGCACGTACCCCTTTACATTGGACCCCCTTGATAGGGTTGTGCTCAACTTTTGTCAAAAGTGTCGGGCTACCTTGGCATAGGTTCATCCGTTGTTTTAGAGGATAGTATTGATGAGCGAACTTTGAGTTCAATTTCTTTTGAAGTACTTTTAATTTGCAATAATTATAGAGAGAGAAACACTGACCACTCTCTATAACTAGAACTAACAAACGCATACCTATAGTATGACCTCATCACCACCCAATGCCCTGGAACCTTCGCACCTCAATCCATCGGAACCACCAGACCCTCCCACCACGGAAGACCCAATGATGGAAGACCAAAGCGCCCCTAAACAAATCTTCAAAGAGGCACTAGAGGAAAAGAGACTAATGAGCCTAAGTAGTTACAACACGGACTTCACCATAGAAGATATACTACCAATGTCTCCGAATGAACCCATTGCTCTCTCTCAAGAAGACAAGGCAAGATTGTACCACCCCTGGCAATTCTCTGTCATTGTGAAACTATTTGCGAGATGAATTCCACATCTAACACTCAAAGTAAACTAAATGAGTTGTGAAAGGCAGAGGAAAATCTCATCCTAATTGATCTAGGATGGGATTTTTTCACTGTCAAATTCAATTTAGAAGAGAGCGTGACCGAGGCTCTCCATGGTGGGCCATGGTTCGTTTTTGGGCACTTCCTAACACTGCGAAGATGGGAACCAAACTTTGTCCTTGGTGAAACACTCCTCACCTCCACAACTATTTGGATTCGTCTCCCCCAGCTACCAACATAGTTCTATGACCGTGATATCCTAGAACGAATAGGATCAAGAGCCGGCAGGCTTCTCAAAGTGGACTCTTGCACATCCTCAACTTTAAGGGGCAGATATGTTAGGTTTTGCATACAAGTTCCTCTAGAATCCCCGGTCATAAAATCTGTTATAATTGGATCACTCACCCAACCAATTGTCTGTGATGGCGAAGGTATTATGTGTAATGGATGTGGAAGAATTTGTCATACTAATAGCAGATGCAATTACCAAACAATCCCAATCACCCACCAAGTAACTGAACCACCACTGAATAAGCCTACAGCGGACGAAGAGGAGTGGCAAACTGTAAGATACAATAGGAACAAAAAGGGGCAACAAAAGCTTAAAAACCCCACGCGCCAAGAATCAAACCCAGAAGCCAAAGGGATCCAGGTAAAAATGTTTGAAGCTGTCACAGGTAAGTTCCTAAACACTCAAACTTTTCATTACCAAGGGAAATCTACCCACACTACAGATAAGGGGATAAAGCATCAACTAGGTAATCTAAATGTTGACAATTCAAGCAAACCCACCCCCTCTAATTTTTTAGATAATTTGCTGTCACATCCTAGAACTAATGAGACTTGCAATCTGCATCCACCCACCCCCTCTAACTCTTTACCAGGCCCATTGACACATACCCAACCGAACATGCTTTTAAAACATCCTCAACCCACAATTTCTACTACCCAACTAAAGAAAGATTACCCCACTATCCAAACACAAAATCCAAAAATGGAGCCCACTCTAGGAGTGTGGCCCAAAAATGGACCCCGAATTATGCCTATTCTAACACATGCCCGCACACGCGTACCACGCTTACTTCACACACACCCCACCCACCCCTAACCCCACCTCACTCACCCGTAGTTCGTCCATCCTCTCCCATTGTCTCTCCCAAATCCAGTACTAAGATTAATCCTAAATCTTTACCAAATCCACCATCTGCAACTTATAATCATCACCATGCAGAAGGCGAAGTGACACCCACTATCTCGCCAAGCAAACCCACATTCCCCAAGCCATCTATTAACACTAATGAAATCAAGGGATTTGTCCCTGTTTTTACCACTTTGGGTAATCAAATTCCCACAGTAATTTCACGACCCAAAATCCCTTAAAGGTAGTGATGACGCCGGACACCACTGTCAGGCAAGCCAACACTAAATAGTTAATTAAATTCTCATTTTAATATTTTTAAAATCATAAATGTCCTTCAATTTAACTAGTAAAAGATGAACCTTACAGAATAATAAAAAATGTTTTCTAATTTCAATACTGAATATCCCATGATCATCCCAGAACTCGGTGTCACAAGTGCATAAGCATTTCTAGGAAATAAAATAAAATACAATAATTGTCCGGAATACAAATTTGGATAGAAAAGAAAATACAAATACTCTGAAGGAGACTCTGCTGGTTGCGGATCGTAACATAAGATGCAGCTCACCTAAGTCCCCGTACCAACCATGCCGTTGCGCCCACAAGGCCACTAGACATACATGTGCATGTAATACAAAATGTACAGCAAGTGTAGTATGAGTACGAAAAAATGCATACCAAGTAAGTATCCCGTCTAACCTCGAAGAAGTAGTGATGAGTGGTCGACTCCAACACTTACTATGGGCCATAGATAATATGATAAGGATATGATTTAAACATGAGTTATATAAATGGATGTAAGCTCTTGATTTTGAAGTAAGTACACAATTCTTTTATAATTAAGAAACCTTCAAATTTACTTCTCATCATTTAACAATTTATCTCAGGCCGAAGGGGAAATATCATTTATTAATAATTCAAAGAAATCAATTAAGTCATGCACAAATCATGTCGAGGTCGTACGGCCAAATCCAACATAGTATTTAAAATGTGCACTGCCGAGGGTCGAACGACACGAACCATAGATGTATCTATTTAATCTGCCGAGGCGTTCGGCCCGCTTCACAACAAGAAAACACAATCAAACTGTCAATCAAGAATTAATCAAGGAGCTATTATCCAAGGAAATGCCAATCCTCTTTTAACAATCAAGAAAACGAAGTTTAACCTATTAGAAATTCAATTACCGAGTTCCATATGATTTAAGAAATTTAAATTGACAATAAGGTTTCAAATATCGCAAGTATAGCGTGTTTCTGGGTCCAAGACTACCCGGACTTAAGCATAATAGTAGCTACGCACGGACTCTCGTCACCTCGAGCGTACGTAGCCCCCACATATAGAAGCACATATTGAATTATTTCACCTATGGGGTTAATTCCCTCTTACAAGGTTAGAAAGGAGACTTACCTCGCTCCGAAATTCCATTGTTGACTCCCAAGCCATTCAATCAACTCAAATCGATGCCCAACGCTCCAAAACTAGTCAATAAATGAGAAACTCCACAAATATATACTCTCATACTCCTTATAATCCTATTTACAACAATTTCCAACTCCATTCGAAAAGTCGATAAAAATCACCCTCCGGCCCACGTGCCCGAATTCCAAAAAATTCGAAGATAAAGTTTGCCCATAACACCACGAACTCAAATATATACTTTATTCCCAATTCCATGTCCAATTAAGTGGTCAAAATCCAAAAATACAAATTTCTAGGTTTTTCTTCAAAATCCCAAAGTTCTACAAATCTTCAGGTCTAAATCCATACATAATCCAAGTATTTAACTTGCAATATGTGGGAATCACTTACCTTGACATAGATGACGAAAATCTCCCTTTCAAGAGCTCCAAAAATCACCCAAGCCGTGTGAAAAATGGGTGAAATGAACTCAACCCCCATTATAAAACAATCTGTCCAGGTGCTGCCCTTCTTCTTCGTGAACGAGGAACCTTCCTCGTGTTCGCGAAGCACACAAGCCACTGCCCCGAAATTTCTCATACATGAACGCGAGGTTCCTCCCGCAAACGTGAAGTGCACCGGGACAAACCTTCGCGAACGCGATCCATTCTACGCAAACGCGAAGAACAACTACACTTGCCTCACCAGTAACCCTTCGCGAATGAGGTGCCTCTTTCATGAACGTGAAGGGTAAATTCCAGCAGCCCTCAACTTCCTCTACGCGAACACGGAAATACCTTGGTGAACGCGTAGAAGGAAACCAGACACCAGCAAATCTGATGCTTCAGCCATTAACCAAGTCCAAATTCCAATACGTAAACTATTCGAAATCCACCAGAGGCCTCCCGGGACTTTAACCAATTATACCAACGCGTCCCAAAACACATTATAAACTTAATCGAGCCTTCAAATCATATCTAACAACGCTAAAACCATGAATTGCACTCCAATTCAATCTTGATGAACTTTAGAACTTCAAACTTCTTCATTCGATGCAGAAACCTATTAAATCACGCCCGATTGACCTCAAATTTTGCACACAAATCATATTCGACATTATGGGCCTACTCCAACTTCCAGAATTGGAATTCGACCCCGATATGAAAAAGTCCACTTCTGGTCAAACTTCTCAAAAACCTTCAATTTCTAACTTTCGCCAAATGACCCCAAAATGACCTACGGACCTCCGAATCTACTTTCGGATGCGCCCCCAATACCAGAATCACCATACGGAGCTATTCCTAGACTCGGAATCCCAAACGGACATCGATAACATAAAAATACATCTTCTAGAATGCTAACTTTCACAATAGGCGCTGAAACGCTCCCGGGTCATCCAAAACCCGATCCAAACATACGCCCAAGTCCGAAATCATCATATGAACCTGCTAGAACCTTCACTCTCGATTCCGAGGTATTTTACTCAAAAATCCAACCTTAGTCAATTCTTCCAACTTAATGCTTTCGAAATGAGAATTTTCTTTCCAAATCAACTCTGAACTTCCCGAAATTATATTCCGACCACGCCTACGAGTCATAATACCTAAAGTGAAGCTGATCATGGCCTCAAACCACGGAACAATGCGCTAGAGCTCAAAATGATCAGTCGGGTCGTTACATGTAATACCCCCCAAAATCGATAGCAACAATGTCCCAACAACAGTCAGTCAATCAAGCGAAAATGGAGGAAGAACCCATTGCACCATTGACGCTAGTCTTTACTCCCCTTCCCCCGGAATCCCTCACCAAGATCGTGTCTAGAGATGGCCATGCAAGGCTAAAGCCAAGCCTTCAACATGAAGATCGATTCGGTCCCGGTGTCGATTCATGTATAAGACCCCCTCTTCCTAGCCCAATAAATAACAACGGGGCTCAACCATGGTTTGATAAACTTTAGGCACCAACTATGGCTAACCACCCTTATCCAAGCCTAGTACTCCGGTGGGGCAAGGAATCTGTCAACGGAGGAATTCAATCTCCTAATAAGACAGGTGTTCCATACGATGCCCTTCTTCCCTAAAATTAGTGCACAATATTCACTGAAAACTCCATCATTCATCCTGTGGCCCCCCACATCGATCCCAAAATGGGGCCGGTGATATCACCCTTAGTTGATCCAGTACCAAAAGCATCATAGGAGGGCCAAAGCTCTGCGCTCTATCAGACATTGGACTTTCTCAAGGAGTCTAATCTAGAGCTAGAGGAAACCCTAACAAATCTAAGAGTGCCAAAAGCAACAGTGATACTATTGGAAAAGAGCCAAGTGATAGAATTCAAAAAGTGACTCACCGAAATGTTTATTGCGCTCTGTCCAAGAAAAAAGTCAAGATGCAATATTGATCTCTAAGTGCCCTCATTGCCAAACTTAGAACACTCCACAGCTCTACTCCGACCAGCGCTAGGGAGGGAGAGTCAGAGTGCATCGACCAAGGGGAAGGGAAAGGTTGTCAAGAGGAAGACACCACATCAATACAAACTCCTGATGAATTTCATCATATGGAATGCTAGGGGGCCAAAGTGCGGAGTTTAGGAGGAACTGACCTCCATGGTCAAACTCCACAACCCTAGAATGCTTGTCCTCCTTGAAACTCGCATGGCTGATCACAAGCACTTATCCTCTAAGCTGTAGTTTAATGCTCAATTCCAATCCCCTGCCAATGGCCATTTGGTGGCATAGTGGTCATGCGGAAGGACGAACTAACCAAGCTTGAAGAGGTCTCCACTACTCCTCAGGGTATCCATGTCATGGCCAAGGTACTTATCCCCCCCCCCCCCTCCAACTTATTCCTCTTTAGTGCTATTTATGCTAGTAATAGTCTTACTGATAGACTTAAACTATGGGACCATTTGGTGGACATAGCATTTGTATTCAAAGGCAGTTAGTTAGTAGGGGAAGACTTCAACAAAGTCCTTAAAGCCAGAGACAAGTTTGGGGTAATAGCATTAGTACTACTAGAGCTAACAACTTCTGGAATTGCATCAACAAGTGCAACCTTATTGACCTAGGATTTAAAGTCAGTAAATACACCTGGATTAACATAGAAAAAACATTATCTTAGAAAGGTTAGACAGGTTCATAGCCACTAGTGACTAGATTGACCTTTACCCAAATGCCAGTGTCAGTCACCTCCCTAGGACTCATTCAGATCATTGCCCTTTGCTACTCTATCTAGATACTGCGCAATCTAACCACAATAGACCATTTAGGTTTGAAATAATGTGGTGTGGGCACCCTGATCTACCACTAACCATCCACCAGAGCTTCTCCAATAATGATACTCTTACCTAGGCAATCTCAGACTTTTAACTTAGGGCCTTTATTTGGAATAAAGAGACCTTTAGCAATATTTTTCATAGAAAAAGCATATCCCGGCCAGGCTGGCTGGGATTCAGATATCCCCCCAATTCCCTTTCAATAGATTTCTTCAAGACTTAGACTCCCACCTTCAAAAGGAATACTCACACATTCTCATATGTGAGGAGGACTCCTGGAGGCTGAAATCCATAACTAATTGGTTATTTTATGGTGATGCCAACACTAGGTTCTTTCACACATCAAGCATAACCAGAAGAAGAAGGAATAAAATCTTATCCCTTATGGATGAAGTATGCAATTGGACCAATGACCAAGAGGGCATTAAAGACATAGTGCGAGTTTATTTTCAAAACATCTACACCACTTACCACACTCACACCACCATCTTTAGTACTCAAACAACACCTGGCTTCAACTCCCTCTCTGAGGAAGCATCACTAAGTCTGAGTCAGCAACTGAGACCAAGTGAGTCACTAATACCCTCTATTCCTTCAAAGTAACAAAATCTCCTCGTCTTGATGGGCTCCAACCTGTCTTCTAACAGAAATACTGGCACATTGTTTCAAACCATGTCACCAGCTTCTGCTTCAAAGTCTTCTCTACCAGTGAGATGCCTCCTGAAGTCAATCAAACCTTCTCATACCTCATACCCAAATGTGTCAATGCTACCATGCTTAGGAACTTTACATATATTGGTCTCTGTAACACCATGTATAAGCCGGTCACCAAAATCATTGTCAATAGGCTCAAGCCCCACCTAAACATAGTCATTGGTCCCATCCAGGCGAGCTTTCTCTCAAATAGGATAATGAAATCATTTTCCAAGAATACATTTTCTATTTTAACAGATGAAAGGGGAGGTCAGTAATATAATCCTCAAAGTGGACCTGGAGAAAGCTTTGACAGGCTTGAATGGTCTTTCATTAGAAGCACCCTACTCTTTTACAACCTTCCAGGAAGCCTTGTCAACCTCGTTATGTCATGCATCACATCAGCTTCAATCTCTATTTTCATAAATGGCAACAAGACTGACCATTCCTACTTTCTAGAGATATCAGATAGGGGAATCCTATGTCCTCTTACATTTTCATATTATGTATGGATAGGTTATTTTAGGCAGATTAATCATAAAGTAGATATCCTGAATTGGGACCCCATCTCCATCAGTAGAACTAGCCCTAGGATCTCCCATCTCTTCTTTGATGATGACCTTACATTATTTGCAAAAGCCAATACAAAGAACTATCACACCATTCTCAAAATCCTGGATTCTTTCAACTTGGTCTCTGGCCAGAAAGTTAATTTGATTATATCCAAGGTAATAGATTCCAAAAACATATCCACTGACCACATTGATCTGTATACCAGTATTCTTGGCATCAAACTATCTTCCTCCTTTGGCAAATACCTGGGTTTTACTATCTTTCATAAAAGACCCACTAATGCTGACTTTCAGTTCATCCTTGATAACATGCACTCTAAGCTAGCAGGCTGGAAAACCAAGTTCTTGAACATTGTAGGGTGCACAACTCTAGCAAAATCCAGCTTAACTACCATTCCCAGCCATGTGATGCAATATATTAAATTACCCATGACCACATGCAAGAGGATCAACAAAATCCAGAGGGATTTCATTTGGGGTACCACAGCTCAAAAGAGAAAGTTGCACCTTCTGAGCTGGGAGGTTATTACAAAACCTAAGTCCCATGGTGGCCTGGGTATCCAAAGAGCTGAGCTTAAGAACAGGTCATGCCACCCAGGCCTGATCTGGAGGCTCTTTCACAAACTAGACTCTCTGTGGGCTAGTACTCTAATTGCAAAAATATTGCGTGTAGAGTAGGAATTTAAGGAAACCTAATTTAAGAACTTGGCAATGCATCCTAAAAGGCTGGAAAATTTTCAACAAAGCTTCTAGGTGAGTGGTAAACAATGGTAATAGGGTGGGCTTTCTTACTGGCTCCTGGATCTCTAACGTGGGCCCTAATTACTCCATCATCAGTGGCCCCAAACAACTGGGAGAACAAAGCTTGAAAGTTTCATCTATGTTAAATAATGAGGGGTGGAGCTTGAACTCCCTCTCTTTTCCCCTCCCTGACAAATTGGCTACCACCATCACTGATTCTATTCCAAACTTGAGCCCAATGAAAGCGGATAAACTCATCTGGGCAGCTACCAGCAATGGCCTATTCTTCTCCAAATTTGCTTATGCAGTGCTTAACCCACAGTGGACTTTTAACTCTGAAAATAGTCCATCTTTCAGCTAGGCTTGGAAGCTAAAAACTGATATTAGGCCAAAATTGCATATATTTAATTATTGTTGCCTCACATTATAGCACTTTTAATCATCTTTTGTGTATTAGTTACATTACCTCGTCCTTAAATATTATATTTTAACTGTGTAGGAATAAAGCGATGTAAATATGAAGAGATTCGAAGCAAAATTAAATAAAACACGGAAGAAAAAAGAAAGGGAGAAAGAGAGGAGACAAGAAAGGAGGACATCATCATTATCATAATGATTAATGTAAAAAAGAAACAACAAACACCAAGAAAGGAATTGAAGTAAAGGATGGATTTGAAGGTTGGAAACTTACTGCCTTCAGCGCTAGGGCCAGCGCTAGGCGCTTCCCTGGACGCTGGAGGCGGGGGGTTTTCCTATTTCTCCCGGGACAATGTTATTTCGGTCCTACACGGTTCCAACTCGTATATAAGGAGTGCTAAACCTAATTTTGAGAATATCTAACATACTTTGAAGGACAATTCACGTGGGGGAACGCACACCACGTTTGGAGGAGGCTTTCAACTAGTTTTTCTTCTCTTCTCTTCTTTTAATCTCATAGTTTATTAATTCTAGAGTTTTGGGATGCTACATGAACGTTGTAGTTTGGAACTTGAATTGTTCTTATTATTTTATCATATTAGTTTATTAATTCAATCATGCACTAAATTATTTGATTGCTTGATCACCAATTGAATACTATCCACGAATCTAGGAGTGAACTCGGGAGAGGGAATTCTAGATTGCATATATGATTGAATAGAGCGAGATCTTGAACTCGAGCATCGGGAACGGATTTGCAGTTAGGATAGGAATATACCTAATCACCTTATTTGGTTACTATATATCACGACCCGAAATCTGACCGGCGTGATGGCGCCTATCGTGGAACTAGGCAAGCCACAACTCAACATCTCAACACGGTAAAAATCTTTGAACATAAAGATGGAAGTAGTTAATATTAAAGAAAAAATAGAAAATAATCCAAAATACGATACAATCCATCCCAAAATCGGGGCGTCACAGAGTACATGAGCGTCTAAACCAGAATATAGTCCACTATAGTGTCTAGAGAATAAAAACTGAAATCAAATAAAGATAAAGAAGGAGAGTCAAGGCCCACGAGCGCCATGCAGCTACCTCAATAGTCTCTGAACTCTGATGCCTCAATCAGAAGCAGCCGTCATTGCTAGAAGCGCCTGGATCTGCACACGAGGTGCAGGGAGTAACGTGAGTACATCCAACTTAGTAAGTAACAAGGCCAACCTTTGGACTGAAAGGTAGTGACGAACTCAACCGGTACAAATGAAATATAAAATAACTGTGCAGAAACGCAGGGATGCTTTCAAGTTAAATAGATAGTTCAAAACAGTAAAGTAGATCAAGTCTGAACAATATGAAGAATATAACTCTTCTACTTCTACATGCCAATGCATATACTGTATGTGATTCACCATGCTGACAGCCTCATGTGTTCACGCTCTCACATGCTCAACCACTCAGTACTATACATAGCCCATACGGCCCAGGGAAGATCCATCCCGAAATATATACATCACTGACCATCAGTGATCCAGTACCGAGAAAGGCCAATCCAGCCCTATGGAGAAGATCCATCTCCAGGTGTCAAGTACTTCAAACAAGACCCATGTCCAGGGGATATCCATCCCTCAATAATATCAACCGCGCTCACTGGGGTGTGTACATGACTCCGAGGGGCTCCTACAGCCCAAGTGCTATCCATCCCATAACTGTAACTCATAATCACGCTCTCATCCTCACTCAGTCATCGATCTCTCCAGTCTCACTCACGGGCTCATAATATCATGAAAACTAGCCCGAACAATGATATGATGTATCAATAAATAACAACTGAGACTGAGATATGATAGGAAATGCATGAACATGACTGAGTACGAAATATCAATGAAATTAGTAAGATGACGGCAAGAAATGACCACTATGGGTCCCAACAGTACCGGCAATAAGCCTAAACATGATATCTTACATGATTGACAGTTCAATTGCTTTCTCACATGATAAAAACACGAACATCAACAAGATGGAGTCACTATACGGTGCCATGGAATCAACCAGGTCACAATTCTCACGGTGCACACCTGCACGCCCGTCACTTGGCATGTGCCTCAACTTAATACCAATCACAAAACACATAATTCGGGGTTTCGAACCCTCAGAACCAAGTTTGAAAGTGTTACTTACCTCAATCCGAGGAAAACTCTACTCCAAAATGCCTTTGCCTCTCAAATTGGTCTCCAAACGTCCCGAATCTAGCCACAAGTAGTACAATATAATCAATATAGGCTAAAGGGATCAATTCCACAAAAAAAGTACTAAATTATAGCCAAAATCCGAAATCGGCTAAAACCCGACCCTTGGGCCCACATCTCGAAATCAAACAAAAGTCACAAAACCCGAAAGCCCATTCACTCACGAGTCTAACCATACCAAATTTATAAAAATCCGACACCAAATGGGCATTCAAATCCCCAAACTCACTCTCCAAATCCCTAGCCTCAAACCCCCAAAGTTTACCTCAACACCACACAATCTAGGTGGGAAAAACAATGGGGAAACAAGATTTATGATAAAAAACGAGTACAAGAAGCTTACGTTAATAATCCCCTCGAAAATCCTCTCCAAAATCGCCTAAGTCCGAGTTCAAAATGTTGAAATGAGACTAAAATCGCGAACCCTTGTTTTTAAACCTTCTGCCCAGGCTTTTCGCACCTACGGCCATTCATCTGTACATGTTAGACTGCTTCTGCGGTTAAACTTCTGCTTGTGCGAACGTCACTTATCCAGCTTTCTCGGCTTCTGCGAGCAGTGGACCGCATCTGCGCATATCGAAGGTGCGGAAATTCCTTCGCACCTGCGTATCCAGCCCGTATTTGCGCCCTTCTGCCCGCGTCTGCGACCATCGCAGGTTCGGGAAAGTCTTCGCACCTGCGACCTCTGCTCAACTTTTCCTTGGTTGCTTCTACAATTCATGACCCGCCACTGTAGGCTCGCACCTGCGGTGCCCACTCCGCAGGTGCAGTTATACCAGTAGCAGCAACACTTCAGCTACTTCACCAACTCAAAACCAAGTCCATTAACCACCCGGACACAACCCGAGGTCCCCGGGACCTCAGCCAAACATACCAACAAGTCTTATAACCCAATGCGAACTTAGTCGAATCCTCAAATCACCTCAAACAACATCAAAAACACGAATTACGCACAGATTCAAGCCTAATGAACTTCGAAATTTCCAAATTTTACAAACGACGTCAAAACCTATCAAATCACGTCCGATTGACCTCAAATTTTGCACACAAGTCATAAATGACACCACGAACCTACTCTAACTTCCGAAAATCCAATCTGACCCCGATATCAATAAGTCCATTCCCGATCAAACTTTCCAAAATTCCAACTTTTCGGCATTTCAAGCCTAATTCTACTACGGACCTCCAAATCACAATCTGGACGCGCTCCTAAGCCCAAAATCATGTAATGGAGTTAATGGAACCATCAAAATTATGTCATTTACACATAAGTCAACATCCGGTCAACTTTTCCAACTTAAGCTTTAAATTAAGAGACTAAGTGTCTCAGTTCATTCTAATATCACTCCAGAAGCGAACCAACTAACCCGATAAGTCATAATACAATTGTAGAACACAAAAGAAGCAGGAAATGGGGAACGAGGCTACAACTCTCAAAACAATCGGTCGGGTCGTTATATCCTCCCCTTCTTAAACAAACGTTCATCCTCGAACGGGTCTAGAAACATACCTAGAGTCTCAAATAGGTGTGGATATCTGCACCGCATCTCCCGCTCGGTCTCCCAAGTAGCCTCCTCCACAGGCTGGCCTCTCAACTGCACTTTCACTGAAGTTGTATCCTTTGATCTCAAATTTTGAACCTACCGCTCCGAAATGGCCACTGGCTCCACATCATAAGTCAAATCAACATCCAACTGACCCATGCTGAAATCCAAAACATGAGACGGATCGCCGATATACTTTCGGAGCATAGAAACATGAAATACTGGATGCAACTCGACAATCTAGGTGGCAAGGCAAGCTTGTAAGCCACCTATCCAATCCTCTGAAGTAGCTCAAAAGGCCCAATGAACTGAGGGCTCAACTTGCCCTTCTACCCAAACCTTATAACACCCTTCATGGGTGAAACTTCAGCAGCACCTTCTCCCCAACCGTGTAAGACACATCAAGGACCTTTCTGTCAGCATAACTTTTCTTCTCGACTCCGCCGTGCGAAGCCGCTCCTGAATCAATTTAACCTCGTCCAAAGCATCTTGAACCAAGTCAGTACCCAATAGCCTAGTCTCGCTCGGCTCAAACCAACCCACCGGAGATCTACACTGCCTCCCATATAAAGCTTCATACGGAGCCATCTGAATGCTTGACTGATAATTGTTGATGTAAACAAACTCCGCGAGCGGCAGAAACTGGTCCCATGAACCTTCGGAATCAATAACACAAGTGTGTAGCATGTCCTCCAATATTTGAACAGTGCACTCGAATTGTCCGTCCGTCTGAGGGTGAAATATTGTGCTCAACTCAACCTGAGTGCCCAACTCTCGCTGCACGACTCTCCAAAACTGCGATGTAAACTGCATGCCTCTATCTGAAATGATGGAAACTAGCACACCATGAAGGCAGACAATCTCTCTGATGTAAATCTCAGCCAACCGATCTGAAGAAAATTTGTATTCACTGGAATGAAGTGCGCGGACTTGGTCAGCCAATCCACAATCACTCAAATAGCATCAAACTTCCTCGAAGTCTGTGGGAGCCCAACTACGAAATCCATGGTGATCCACTCCCGCTTCCACTCCAGAATCTCTATCCTCTAAAGCAATCCACCCGGTCTCTAATGCTCATATTTTTCCTGCTGACAGTTGAGACACCAAGCTACAAACCCAATTATATCCTTCTTTATTCTCCTCCACCAATAGTGTTGTCTTATGTCTTGGTACATCTTCGTGGCACCCGGGTGGATGGAATACCGCGAGTTGTGTGCCTCCTCAAGAATCAACTCTCGTAGCCCATCTACATAGGTTACACATATCTGGCCCTGCATCCTCAACACCCCATCACCCCAATAGTCACATCTCTGGCATCATCATGCTAAACCTTGTCCTTGAGGACAAGCAAATGAAGATCATCATATTGGCGCTCTCTAATGCAGTCAAATAAGGAAGACCGAGAAACTATACAAGCTAGAACCCGACTGGGCTCCGAAATATCCAATCTCATGATCTGGTTGGCCAAGGCCTGAACATCAACTGCAAGAGGTCTCTCACCAAGGTCATGAATGAATGCAAGACTAACCATAGTCACTGCCTTCCTACTCAAGGCATCGGCCACCACATTGGCCTTTTTCGGATGATACAGAATAGTAATATCATAGTCCTTTAGCAGCTCCAACCATCTCCGCAGCCTTAAATTGAGATCCTTCTGTTTGAACAAGTGTTGTAGGCTATGATGATAAGTAAATACCTCACAAGAAACACCATAGAGATTGTGCCTCCAAATCTTCAATGCATGAAAAATGGCAGCTAACTCCAAATCATGAACAGGGTAGTTCCTCTTATGAGACTTCAACTGGCGTGAAATATAAGCAATCACTCTACCCTCCTACATCAAAACACACCCAATACCGATCCAAGAAGCATCACAATATGTTGTATTAGAACTAGAAGCTGATGGTAGAACTAGAACTGGAGCTTTGGTCAAGGCAGTCTTGAGCTTCTGAAAGCTCTCCTCACATTCGTACAACCACCTGAAAGGAGCACCCTTTTGGATCAATTTGGTCAAGGGCAATGCAATAGACGAGAAACCCTACACGAACCAACGGTAATAACCAGCCAAACCAAGAAAGCTCCGAATCTCTATAGTTGAGGGTGGTCTAGGCCAACTCTGAACCGCCTCTATCTTCTTTGGGTCTACCTGAATACCCTCACTGGACACCATGTGCCCCAAGATTGCCACTGAACTGAGCCAGAACTCACACTTGGAGAACTTGGCATAAAGCCTTTCCTCCCTCAACCGCTGCAACACAATCGACAAATAATGGGCATGCTCCTCCTGGATAGGGGAGTACACCAAGATATCATCAATGAATAAAATAACAAACGAGTCGAGATAAGGCTGAAATACACTGTTCATCAGATGCATGAACGCTAACGCGTTGGTCAACCCAAAAGACATCACAAGGAACTCATAGTGACCATAACGGATCCTGAAAGCTGTCTTAAGAATGTCCGAGTCCTGAATCTTCAACTAGTGATACCCTGACCTCAAATCAATCTTGAATAACACCCTCGCTCCCTGAAGCTGGTCAAATAGATCATCAATACGCGGAAAAGGATACTTGTTCTTGATTGTGACTTTGTTCAACTACCTATAATCAATGCGCATTCTCATTGAGCCGTCCTTCTTCTTCACGAACAGAACTGGTGCACCCCAAGATGACACACTAGGCCTAATAAACACCTTCTCAAGGAGTACCTGAAGCTGATCCTTAAAATCCTTCAACTCAGCCGGTGCCATACGGTATGGAGGAATAGAAATGGGTTGAGTGCCCGGCACCAAGTCAATACCTCTGTCGAGCGGCATGCCCGGGAGGTCTGTAGGAAATACATCCGGAAAATCACGTACCACCGGAACAGAATCAATAGTAGAGGTCTCAGTACTACATCCCTCACAAAGGAAAAATAACAAAAACAACCCTTTCCAACCATCTGTTGGGCCTTCAAATATGAAATCGCTCATCTAGGGGCATAGTCTAAAGAACCTCGCCACTCAATATGTGGCAACCCCGGCATTGCCAACGTCACAGTCTTAGCATGATAGTCCAAAATAGCATGACATGGAGACAACCAATCCATACCAAATATCATATCAAAATAAACTATACTAAGCAGCAAAAGATCAACTCTAGTCTCCAATTCTCCAATAATCACTACAGACGATCGATATACACGGTCCACAATAATAGTATTACCCACCGGCATAGGTACATGAATAGATGAAGCTAAAGACTCACGGGGCATATCCAGATAATGAGCAAAATATGATGATACATATGAATAGGGGGAACCAGGGTCAAAAAATATAGAAGTATCTCGATGACATACAGAGACAATACCTGTGATCACTGTGTCTGAAGCAATAGCATCTGGTCTAGCTGGGAGTGCATAGAAACGGGCCTGACCGCCCCTCCCCCCTCCCCCCGGCATAGAGCGATCCCTAGCTGACTGAGCTCCACCACGAGCTGGTTGGGCGGGTGGTGAAGTAACTGGTGCTGAAGTCGAAGGCTGACTCCTCTGCTGAGATGAACCTCCCGAAAGGTGGGGATAATGCCTCTTGATATGACCCAAATCTCCACACTCAAAGCAAACTCTCCTTGCAAATGGTGGTGGGGACTGAAGGGAGCCCCGAGCACCGGGATAACTGCTAGAAGGACCCGACATAGATGAACCCTAAGCTGATGGTGCATGAGATAAGCTCTGAGCTGGAAGGGCATTGAGAGATGAGTGACCCTGCTGAGAACTGTGAGAACCATGGCCAGATGATGCACCGCGGTTAACGGGACGAGCCGTCTAAGCATGCCTATAGGGACGACCCTTGCCATGATGGAACTAACCTGCAGAAGGAACACCACCAAAACTACTTGATCCACGAGACCTCTTGGCCTCCCTCTTGGCCTACCAAGCAATGTCAACAACTTCATCAAAAGTAGCACCATACACCCTCTCTAGTCATAAGCACCCGCAGCTGAAATGTGAGGCCATCAATGAACCTCATGATCCTCTCCCTATCAGTGGGAACCAACCAAACCGCATGACGGGCTAACTCAAAAATTCTCATCTCATACTGCATCACAGTCATATCATCCTGATGCAACTGCTCAAACTGTCTGCGCAGCACCTCTCTGTGAGACTGCGGGCACATACTTCTCCAAGAAGAGAACAGAGAACTCCTGCCACATAAGTGGCACTGCACCGACCGGCCTACACCTCTCATGGCCTCCTACCAGGTGAAGGCAGCTCCAGTAAACTGAAAAGTAGTGAACGAGACCCCACTGGTCTCCAAAATACCTGTTGTACGGAGAATCCTCTAACATTTGTCCAAGAAGCCTTGGGCATCCTCTGACTCTGCCCCGCTGAAGGATGGAAGCTGAAGTCTACCAAACCTCTCTAATATCCGCTGCTCATCATCAGTCATAGCAGGAACCACATGGGCCTGAGCAGCTGCCGCCGGCTGGGCTGGTAGTGCCCTCGGTGTCTGAAGTCCCTACATCACCTGCTCAGGTTTACAGGCGGCGGGAGTCTGAGTACCTCCCTCGGCCTGAGAAGTGGTAGTTGCGGCCGGAACAGAGATCGCTTGAGCAAGACTGGTGCACATGGTCAAAATCTGAGCTAAGGCCTCCTGAAGACCTGGTATCACAATGGGCACAACTGGTGCCTGAGCTGGTCCCACTGGCACATCCACAACTGGGACTTGATCCTAAACTAGGGCAACTTGTGGATCTCCAGGTGCTGCCCTAGCTGTTGTATGAGCTGTACCTCTGCCCTTACCGCGACTTCGGCCTCTCGCGGCCCTGACCGGTGGTACTGGTGGCTGTCCGTCCTCCCCAATAGTACGTATCCTCACCATATGTGAGAGAATAGAATAACAAAAGTTTAGTTACCAGCCCTGTGGCGAAGATCCATCTCCAGGTATCAAGTACTTTGAACAAGATCCATGTCCAGGGGAGATCCATCCCTCAATAATATCAATCGCGCTCACAGAGGGTGTGTACAGACTCCAGATAGGCTCCTACAGCCCAAGCGCTATCATAATATTATTATAACCGCTGCGGCATGCAGCCGGATCCCAGAACTGTCACTCATAATTAGGCTCTCAGCCACTCAGTTATCAATTTCTCCAGTCTCACTCACGGGCTCATAATGATATGAAAACTAGCCCGAAAAGATGATATGATGTATCAATAAATAACAAATGAGACTGAGATATGATATGAAATACATGAACATGACTAAGTACGAAATATCAATGAAATTAGTGAGATGACGGCAAGAAACACCACTATGGGTCCCAATAGTACCGGCAATAAGCCAAAACATGATATCTAGCATTATTGACAGTTCAATTACTTTATCACATGATGAAAACACAGATAGCAACAAGATAGAGTCATTATATGGTCACATGGAATCAACCAGGTCACAATTCTCACGGTGCACGCCCACACGCCTGTCACTTGGCATGTGCGTCACCTCAATACCAATTACATAACACATAATTCGGGGTTTCGAACCCTCAGAACCAAGTTTGGAAGTGTTGCTTACCTCAATCCGAGAAAAACACTACTCCAAAATGGCTTGGCCTCTCAAATCGGTCTCCAAACGTCCCGATTATAGCCACAAGTAGTACAATACAATCAATATAGGCTAAAGGGATCAACTCTACAAGAAAAGTACTAAATTATAGCCAAAATTCGAAATCGGCTCAAACCCGACCTCGGGGCCCACGTCTCAAAATCTAAAAGAAGTCACAAAACCCGAAAGCACATTCACTCACAAGTCTAACCTTACCAATTTATCATAATCCGACACCAAATGGCCATTCAAATCCCCAAAACTAACTCTCCAAATCCCTAGCCTCAAACCCCCAAATTTTACCTCAACACCACACAATCTAGGTAGAAAAAACAATGGGAAAATAAGCTTTATGATTAAAAAAAATGAGTACAAGAAGCTTACCTAAATCCCCTCGAAAGTTCTCTCCAAAATCGCCTAAGTTCGAGTTCAAAATATTGAAATGAGACTAAAATCGTAACCCTTGTTTTTAAACCTTCTGCCCAGGCTTTTCGCACCTGCGGCCATTTATCCGCACCTGCGGTACCACTCGATTAAAGTTCCGCTTCTGCGGAAGTCATTTATCCAGCTGCCTCCGCTTCTGTGAGCACTAGACCGCATCTGCGCATATCACAGGTGCGGAAATTCTATTGCATCTGCTATCGAGCCCCCTTTTTCCTCCACGAAAATCGGGTTTGTGACATTCGATTGGGACAACTCTTTCCTTTTGGGAAAGCGGTTTGCAATTTTGAAGAGTCGCCACCTAACGATTTTAAGGTGCATTAGGGCACCTATAGGGTTCAACTACAACTATATTTTTTGATAACAGAGATAGGATTAGGGCTTGAAATTATCCCAAGGGGGAAGGTGTTAGGCACCCCTCAAGATCCACTAGTGTGGTTCCCGGCCAGATAGTTCTTTGTGAATCTGTGCAATTAACAAGTAAACAAACAAGGCTCAAATAACAGGGGATTTTAAATACACAAATGTTTGTAAGTGATAAAATAAAATAAAGTTTTGAAAGGGCTATAATTAAACATGCTAACGAATATAAAGGGGGTCCTAGGTTTATTTGTAATATGGATCACATCAATGTAATAGCCATTAATCACTCCTCAAAAGAGGGGCTACACGTGGTATTAGCGCACCGATCATCATATCCATATCTACCCTTCCCACCCTGTTAAGGTATTAAAGCGAGTATTGGTCTCGACCTCTATTGCATGCTATTACCCGTCACATTCCTATAAGTCCTGGAGGAATTTAGGACTACTATTCCTATAAGAGGGAGGAATTTAGGCTGACTCTTGGGTTTTAAAGGTAAAAAGACTAAGGCGACATTCAAAATACATAGGACTGCATATTAGGGGAAACATGTAAACAACTAAAGGCTCATATATACCTCCTCAAGTAAAGCACATAAATAGCAAGACTTAAAACACATTTAGGGCCAGAATTCAAAGTACTATGACAGGGGAGTTTTAGTTGTTGAAGCAGACCAATTTATTACATAACTAAGATAAGAAGTCCGAACCAGGCCTGCCTACTGGTTGTAGCAGTTGCTAATTAAACAAAGGCGGATTCAATTTTATCGTTATTACCTAAGGCTTGTGTAAGTGTGTATTGATGAAACCCTATAAGCATGATATCTATTACTGATTCAAAAATGGCAAAGCAGTGATAGTTTTAAAAGAGCAATTGGATACTATAGGCATGCTTTCTAGACCGCATTAATGAAAGGAGTAACTAATTTTAACACAGTACGAGTCAAACTGATTTTTAACTAAACTGGTTTCAGATTTTATGGACATAATCTCTATTGTTGCTGATTTTAATCCCTACATACATGGTATCTAATATTAAAGGCTGATTTGGTCCTATAGGCATGGTATCTAATGAAGTGGAGTAGGCAGGAATATTTGATTACAGCGAAATTCCTATACACATGATTTCTGCAAAATATTGATATTAACCTTATGGGTATGCCATCTAATTTTGAATCTGATTTTATCCTTGTAAATATGACGTCTGGTTATAGCCATTATATCCTATAGGCAGGATATCTAATAGTGGAAGTGAAACAATGCAGAAGTTTATTAGATAGATCCTATAGGCATGTTATCTAAGTGTAGAGTTAACACATGTAAGACTTTATTAAATAGATCCTATAGGCATGTTATCTAAGTGTAGAGTTAAAACATGCAGAATTTAAAACAGCAGACCCTATAGGCATGTTATCTAAGTGTGGAAGTAAACATGAAGAACTTTATTAATCAGATCCTATAGGCAGGATATCTACCCTTAAAACATGCACAATTACCCCATCCCTTTTCACTAACCAACCCCAATATTCGTTTACAAATTATTACAGACCAAATACTGAATTACATCAAAAAAATGTAAAAAATAAGAAGTTACAACCATAGGAAGCCTGATTCTGACTTCCTCTCTGAGTTATGGAACAAACCACCTCAAATGCTACTTATTTCAAAAACTTTCTCAGACTTGTGTGTGTCAAAGTTCCCTAAGGGTTTCACGGGACCCCGGGCAGTGCTTACACCCAGGTTTGCATAACCAGATAGAGGGGAGTGTAGTGTGGAAGGGCCAGCTCTTATGTGTCCATGTTTAGAGAGAGCTCAAGGGTCCCAAGGCAACGCTCACACAAGAGGGGCAGAACTTAGATTCTAGGAATATAGTGAAATCCAGAACATAGAGATTTTAAAATTGGGCTGGGAAATAGTAAGTGATAAGGATGATTTGAAAATAGTAGTAGTAAAATTTAAACTACACAGAGTCAGCATTTGCACAAAGGGGTCAGGGGTTTTGGGAATACATTGCATGAAGCATATGACCCTAGGAGGGTTCAGGTATAGACATGCACATCAATAGAGGATGCTGGCATGTTCACAAACTAGCCAGAGAATACAAACACAAAGAGGGGATGTGGGGTTTGGGATTCATACACATAGGAGAGAATTAACTCGAAAAAGGGGAAGGGAACACATTTCAACATGCTAGTGATGTAACTTGATTGCAACATAAGCAGAAGTGGACAAGCATGAAAGAAGTTGAAACAATTAAAGAAACATGTTGTTGTTGATGCTTGAAAATTAACTAGGACAAACCACTAAGAAGCAAAGTGCAGAAAAAAAGTAAGCAAATGTCCACAGCCTAGCCTTGGCTTTCAGCCGGCTAGACAAAGCAGTAGCACAAATAGTAACAGAGAAAAGAGAGAGTTTTTAGTGAAGTGTGTGTTCTGAACTTAGATCGTTCGTGTCTATTAAAGAAAAGAAGGGTGGGTACTTATAGTTTTGAAAACATGTGGTAAGTAAGGTAATAAGCAAAGTCTTAACACAAGCATTGAAACAATCACAAATTAGAATCAATTAACACAAGTGATTCCCTTTAATTAAGGAATCACTGTTTAACGGCAGTAGCAGGCTTCAATTAAGGAAGGAAAATAAGTTTGATGACAGATTGATCATTTCCATATAAAGGACAGTAAAAGCATGAGGTGAACCATTAAGTCTAATCACAAAAATATGCTTATTTTTGGAAAATATTTAGCAAGGTAGAATATCACAGCAAAGGAAAAGAATCAATTAATTTCGAACAAGCGAGTGAAATTAGGGTTCATACAAGAAAAGCTTTGTAATCAGTCACAAGACCAAGACCAATCAAGGGAGAGGCTTCAGCATATAAATAGAGTGAACAGGAACATCAAACATGCGAGGCCAAACACATTGGCAAAAGAGATAAGCACAAACATGCAGTAGTGGCAGAAATAATCTAGGATTCAGTGGTAAAGCAAACATTCGAGGCATAGTAGTCATGTAGGGCAAGTCACATAGAATCAACAGTGAAGAAGACATAGCATCAGGTAAAAGAAATCAGAGGCATGTAAAGGTCTCACAGTAGCAGGTGAGGAAGCCTTTGAGAAGTTAGGGTTTCATCAAAAGTCGAGTTAAAAAGGTAGTGAAACTCAGAATCAGATAAGTCACATAAAGAAAAGAGGGCCTGAAACAAGGAACCTTTAACTGGGTCCAGTATACTTTCAAACAAATAGTCTCGGACCAAAAAACCTAGGGTTTTTCACAATAATCGTGTTTTAAAGATGGTAAAACTCAGAATCAAACAAGTCAAACAAGAATGAAGAACTTAATCAAGCAAGTACACATGTAAACAAACAATTTCTAAAACTCGGATAAGACTAAAAGAACTAGGGTTTTTAATATGCTAAAATAAATAGAACAACAACATGAGCAAATAGCTAAATCATCAACAACAATAAGATCAGAGGAGAAAACTTAAAGGAAAAACCCTAATCGTTGAAAGTGAAGAGTCATTTTGAAAGAAAAGTCAAAGAACCTTCGAGAAAACACTTAAAAGTTCATAGTAAGCACAGATCTAAGATAGATTCGAAAGAAACCGAAAAGTCTTAGAGATTAGGGTTTCAGAAAACCCAAAAGAAATGAGAAAATCTCGAAAGATATCGATCTAACCAGGAGAGTCAAGGACCTGCCTTGAAAGCCATGGATGGCCGGAGAAAGGTCGTGGATGGCCGGAGAGGTCGTGGATGGCCGGAGAAAGGCCATGAACAACAGTCGAGCAAGGACTGGACCAGACTCCTTCGAGGTCTGGTCATGAAACCATAGAACCAAACACACAGGAGCCAGAGAATGCTGGTATAAATCTCAAATGACCCCGAAAGGCCATGGATTTGGTAGGTATTAGGGTGGATTAGGGTGGCGGCGGCTAGGGTTTAGGTGGGTTTCAGAGAGTGTTGAGAGAGAAGGGAGATTCAAGGGCGGCGGTAGGTGGGAAATGAATTAGGTTTAGGGGTCTTTTGGGTTTAATTATGGAAGGGCAAATGGTGGCCATTGATCTGAATAATTAACGGCCTGGATTAAAGAGGGTAGGTAGGGGTTTGGGTTTGGGTCGGTTCAATTGGAGATTGGGTCGGGGTTTAATTGGGATTGGGCCGGGGGAATTGGGTTTAATTGGGAGAATTTAGGCTATAATTGAAATGCAATTGGGCTAAATTTTAAATAGCCATTTTTCCCTATTTAATTTATAAAAAGTGATAAATTAATTTCTGAAAATAAATTAAAAGTACTAAAATGATTTATAACATATAATTAATAATTTTAATAATTCAGGACTAAATTTTAAGAATGTGAAACACAATTAAATCTAAAAGGGGCTAATATTGCAATTATATGCAATTTAGCTTAAAAATACTAAATAAAATTGTAAAAATATGCAAAAATTACCTTAGCTATATTTTAGCATTAATATGAAAACCCAATAGATGATTTGCCAAAAAATAATAGTTTTGGAAATGATTATCGGTTTTTATGGATAAAAAGTGGAAATAAATTGATTGAAAAGCCTTTAAAATTAAT
>NC_031997.1:15768778-15791644 GCF_001879085.1 Nicotiana attenuata
CCATCTGCAGACACAGGCTAATCTCACCGATGGTGGACCTCTGAGACCCATCAAAAGCCTTCACATTGATTGCTCCTTCTTTTATCTCATGCAGCCCTTTGCCCAACTTCTTGAGTGTTACCAAAGGACAGATGTTAAGGCTGGAACCCCCATCGATCAGGATCTTGGTGATGAAATAGTCTTCGCATTGCACGGTGATGTACAGGGATTTGTTGTGGCCCAACGCTTCAGGTGGCAACTTGTCCTCATAGAAGGTGATTTTATGGCTTTCTAATACTTGTCCCACCATATTAGCCATTTCCCCGCTAGTGATGTTACTTGGTACGTATGCTTCACTCAACACCTTCGACAGAGCATTCTTGTGTGTCTTGGAATTCCGCAGTAATGAGAGGATGGATATCTGTGCTGGTGTTTTGTTTAGCTGGTCGATGACCGAATACTCCTTGGCTTGTATTTTCCTCCAAAGGTCGTCTGGACCCGTCTCAATAATGAGTGGCCGGTTGGAGGCCTGCTTGCTTGACTCAGCTAGGTTTTCCGGGGTATAGACCCTCCCAGTTCTTGTCATACCCTGCGCTGCAACAGTATTTTTGATCCTGACTTTGCCTTTCCTCTTAGCCTCGGCTGTATAATCCTAGGGTATAGCTTTTGTCTGGAATGACGGCATGGTGGACATCGCCACTGGAATCGGTGCGGCCACCTTTACTTCGAATGGGACATGTTCTTTGGGTGGCAAAACTGCAACCTCAAATGGTGTTGGTGCCTTCGTTGATGGCGTTGCTTCAAACTCATGAGGGATAGACACATCTACCTCAGTGACCTCAGACGGTTGGATCTGGACTATGATGGTGTTGAGAGTAACTGCTGGCTATTTTGGATCATCGCCTTCCGTGATCAACCCGATGGATCCCTCGGGGTCCCAATCATCCTCTACTTCAATCATGTGAATACCCCTGCCTTTATGGTCTGGTAGAGGGTTGTTGTGGACGTTCGGAGCGACTTTCTTTGCTACAATGACTTTGTTATCAATTAGAGACTGCATCTTGTCTTTTAGAGAGCGGCATTCATCGATGGTTTGTCTCTTCATGCCGGAGTGGTATGCACAAGACTTGTTTGGGTTAACCCACTAAGAAGGATTCTCAGGGGTTGTAGCAGGGATGGGGGTGACGTAACTGGTGGCTTTGAGTCTCTCATATAGTTGATCAATGGGTTCGGCGATGGCCGTGTATTGTTTTGGAGGCCTCCGATCAAAATTAGGTCGGGGCCTAGGGAAGTTTTGGCGTGCGGGGGGTGATTGGTAATGAGATGGTTGGGCATTGTAAGTTTGGTAGACATGAGTGGGCTGGGAGTATCTGGGCGAGGTAGGCTGATATGTGGGAGGGGGAGGTGACTGATAAGTTGGTGGTGGAGCTTGGTAGGAGGGTGCTTGGTAATTTGAGGCTGGCTGATATGTGAGTGGAGGTATTGGGTAGGTTTGGTATTTGAGAGGAGACTTGGTCTTTTGTGCAACCATCATGGCCCCTACGTCCCTCTTCTTAGACACACCACCCGACTGTAAGGCCTTATTTGTAGCTTACAAGGCCTCGAAGTTTGTAACCATACCGCTCTTGTTACCTTCTTCAATTCGTTCCCCTAGCTTGATAATGTCAGAAAACTTATGATTCTCAATCACCAACAATCGTTCATAGTATTGCGGGTCTTGAGCCCGGACAAAGAACTTGTTCATTTGTTCTTCCTCTAAGGCGGGTCTGACCTTAGCAGCTTCGGACCTCCAGCGAGTAGCATACTCGCGAAATGTCTCTGTGGGCTTCTTCTTTAGATTCTGGATATAAAACACGTCTGGCGCGATCTCTGTGTTAAACCTGAACCTGTCCATAAAATCAGATGCCATACCTACCCAGCTCGACCACTTCTTAGGATCTTGGCTGATGTACCAAGATAGTGCATCTCTTTTCAGACTCCTCATGAACAGCTTCATGCGGATCCTTTCGTCTTTTCCTACCCCGACCAGCTTGTCATAGTATGTCCTCAGATGGACCCTTGGATCACCTGTATCGTCAAACATCTCGAATTTGGGAGGTTTGTACCCCTCTGGTAGTTCGCCATCTGGTTGTATGCAGAGATCTTCATAGTTCAACCCTTCGATCCCTTTACTTCCTTCAACGCCTTGGGTTCGGCTGGTTAGTTTCTTAAGCTCTTCAGCCAAGTTTATGATGAGTAGATCCTTTTCATCGGACTCATGTGTGCAAGATATAGGTTGGGTAGATAGCGGCATGGTCTCCACATAGATGGGATTGTTGTGGTGGCCTGGCATGTGGGTGTGGAAATGGTCATTTGCGGAGTTTTGCGGTTCGGGGATGAGTAGTAGAACTTTGTTTGGAGTGTGGCAAGTGTTGCATTGGTTCTTTGTTGGAGCAGTGGGATGATTTGGCTGCTTTTATGGAGGTGTGGGGATTTGACCGTTGGGGAAGATGGTGTCTGGGGTGCTGAGGGAGAATGATAGGTTGGCCAGATTCCGAAGCTAATCGAGCTCTTCCTGAAACTTCAACAATTTCTACTCAAATTGTGGCACATTTTCATTGGGAACCCGAATACCATGGCAATCAGTGGCCTCTACTGCTGTGTTCTCCTTTTTGACGTTCAAGTCTTCCATTTTGCCTTTGTTCTTGTTCTTAACAGGACTAAGATGAGGAATGGGTGGAGGGCCCCTGGATCTCGTGGAATAAGATGATGTTGCCAGAGTGCACGAACTAACCTTTGGGGAGGGGAACAAAAAAAACAAAAAAAACAAAAATAAAAAGGCAAACAAGTTAGTGAGGATCATAAAAAGTGCAGGAATGTAAAACATGTCCTAATTGGGGAGCCTCGTTGTGCCCGAGGTAGGCCTAGCGACAAATTGATCTGGAGAACTTAGAATGCTAAATGCCTCATTTCATTGATAAAGATAAGACGAATCCCAAATTGGCATTAAATAAACAAGAAATAAAAGTTACTAATGGCCATAAGCCTTGTTACATTTTAAGCAAAGAAGATAAATTCCTATCTACTTGGTCCCAGAAGGACCTTCCCCAGATTCGGCATCCTTGGCTCCTTCGAATAGCTTCCCCAACTCGCGAAGTCCCTGCAACAGGTATGCTTTGGCTAGATATCCGCCTTCAGCCCCTTTAGCCTCTTGACAATCCTAGACCCTTTTGAGAAACTTTCTTTCCAGTTCTACTATGCCTCGCTCCAAGTATCCCAGTCTTTTGTTGGCGTTGGTAGCCATGTCTTTCCATTCCTCGATTAGATTTTGCTTGGACTCTTGTATTTTGCGATGTTCACTTTCACACTCGCGGATCCTTTTGCGCAAATGGTTGTACTTGACTTGCGCTTCAGCCTTTTTGTCTATAATCCTATGGCCCCGAACAAACCCTGGCTGGCCTAAACCGTCATGACTGTCTTCCAACCAACCTGAATAGAAAGGAGCACAGTTGGAGTGGTATATGTCTGGCTCTATGGTGACTTTCCCCATCATGATCTTGCTATGCCACATATGTTGGGCTTGGCACTTGTAGGGACTATCATCGCCTTGGAAGTCGGCTCGAAAGTGACTCATTTTATCGACCCTGGGCACAACTTGCTTCCTTCCAGCTTGCCTCATAACTCGAAGAGGGACGTAAGGGTGTGTTCCCCTAAGACCAATCAGTATCGGGAAAGTTGCATCTCTTGATCGGGCGATGAACTCCTCTGTTGGAAACCATTCGAACATCCACTGAATTTGTTCCTCGGTCAGATTATCAAATAGCTCAACCTATCCTTTAGCATCCTCAGGCTGACCGAACATGTCGGGGATGTAATTCATTCGCTTTGGATGATGGAAAGCTATGTGATCATCCTAGTCCCTACACCGGATTTCTTGTCGATATTCGCCTTTTTCGAGATGCTCCATGAGCCAAAGTTAAAGTAGTAGATTGCAGCCTTCGAAGTGTTTTGCTCCTCGTTAAGGCTCGGTATATGTCTGCAATAATCATAGGTACAATGCTGAATGCCTACCCACCAATCCCCTCCATTAGAGTTTTGGTCACCATAGCCAACCTAGTATGAATTCTACCTTTCTTCATTGGAAATACAATCGGACCCAGGAAGCAAAATATGAAGACGAAAACCCTGCGGTGGACGTGTCCCAAGGATATGATGGCAAACTTGCCAGAGTAGGTGCGGTAAGATTTGCTGTGACCGTACCTTTCATACAAGTAGACGAAAGGGATGTATGAATCCTTTTGGCATGTCAGTTCCGGATTCTTCTTCAAACCCATCATTTTAAGGAAGCCTCTACCTTTGCGATTCTCAGGCATTAACAAGCCCGGAGTTTCCCATACTAGGCCAGCCAGTCCTCCTATCTCCTCCAGCAAAGGTGTTATTTCAATATCCCCAAAGCGGAATATGGCTCTTTCGCAATCCCAAAACAATGTGGCAGCCTCTATGATCATGTTATTGGGATGGGTTTCCAAGAGGGATGGTAGATTTCCCAGATATTTTTTGATGAGGTTCTGATCACTAGAGTGTAAATCTTTCCACCAGCTTAGTAACCTTGGGTGGATGTTGGTGACCATGCCAAATCTGGGGACTTCATGCCTCATATTTCTGCAAGGCAAATAAGGTTAGACCCTTCCCCTACCGGACTCGACTATTTAATATCAATGATTAGCAGGAAGCATCTAGTTCTCCAAAGAAATGCACAGAACGTGACGACGTTCGTTTTAGGTTTTAGGGAAACCCAGTGGACTTTGGACAAGTTATCTTAAAGGATCATTATGTGGATAACATAACTGATCCGGCTAGGTTTGACCATGATGCATGCACAACTTAAACAGAGTAAGGTTTCTATGGGGTTTTAGACCGGTACCCTTGAGCGGACAACTCAAGGGGGAAGGCTTGGAACTGTCGACTGCACCGCTGATCGACTAATTTTACCGCAAATATGCCTTTCCGAATTTAGGGGGTAATGATATAGGAAGAGCGCACCCACTCATTATAAGCGTTGCTATAGGATTTGTTTGGCACGAGTGGAGTATGATGTGAGCATGATTATGCAATAATTAAAAGCATGTTGACATGTATTTGCACATTAAGAAAGCGATAAATACAACAGTTTCATAATTTAAAGCAATAAAGGAAAGAAACAAAGGGAGATATGTCAGTTTTGCTTCTAAAGGAGAAACTAAATGCTTAAAGGAATTAAACAGATAATTGCACATAGGGAGAGGTACAAATTCACAAGAATAATCTGAAATGGTAAAAGCCTAAAAAAATCCCCAGCAGAGTCGTCATGCTGTCGCGCCCCCTTTTTCCTCCGCGAAAATCGGGTTTGTGACATTCGATTGGGATAACTCTTTCATTTTGTGAAAGGGGTTTGCAATTTTGAAGAGTCGCCACCTAACGATTTTAAGGTGCGTTAGGGCACCTATAGGGTTCAACTACAACTACATTTTTTGATAACCATAGATAGGGTAAGTGCTTAAAATTATCCCAAGGGGAAGGTGTTAGGCACCCCTCAGGATCCACTAGTGTGGCTCCCGGCCAGATAGTTCTTTGTGAATTTGTGCAATTAACAAGTAAGAAAACAAGGCTCAAATAAGAGGGGATTTTAAATACACAAATGTTTGTAAGTGATAAAATAAAACAAAGTTTTGAAAGAGTTATAACTAAACATGCTAACGAATATAAAGGGGGTCCTAGGTTTATTTGTAATATGGATCACATCAATGCAATACCCGGTAATCACTCCTCAAAAAGAGGGGCTACACGTGTTATTAGCGCACCGGTCATCATATCCATATCTACCCTTCCTACCCCGTTAAGGTATTAAAGCGCGGATTGTTCTCGACCTCTATTGCATGCTATTACCCATCCCATTCCTATCAGTCCCGGAGGAATTTAGGACTACTATTCCTATATGAGGGAGGATTTTAGGCTTACTCTTGGGTTTTAAAGGTAAAAAGACTAAGGCGACATTCAAAACACATAGGACTGCATATTAGGGGAAACATGTAAACAACTAAAGGCTCATATATACCTCCTCAAGTAAAGCACATAAATAGCATGACTTAAAACACATTTAGGGCCAGAATTCAAAGTACTATGACAGGGGAGTTTTAGTTGTTGAAGCAGACCAATTTATTACATAACTAAGATAAGAAGTCCGAACCAGGCCTGCCTACTGGTTGTAGCAGTTGCTAATTAAACAAAGGCGGATTCAATTTTATCGTTATTACCTAAGGCTTGTGTAAGTGTGTATTGATGATACCCTATAAGCATGATATCTATTACTGATTCAAAAATGGCAAAGCAGTGATAGTTTTAAAAGAGCAATTGGATCCTATAGGCATGCTTTCTAGACTGCATTAATGAAAGGAGTAACTAATTTCAACACAGTACGAGTCAAACTGATTTTTAACTAAACTGGTTTCAGATTTTATGGACATAATCTCTATTGTTGCTGATTTTAATCCCTACATACATGGTATCTAATATTAAAGGCTGATTTGGTCCTATAGGCATGGTATCTAATGAAGTGGAGTAGGCAGGAATATTTGATTACAGCGAAATTCCTATACACATGATTTCTGCAAAATATTGATATTAACCTTATGGGTATGCCATCTAATTTTGAATCTGATTTTATCCTTGTAAATATGACGTCTGGTTATAGCCATTATATCCTATAGGCAGGATATCTAATAGTGGAAGTGAAACAATGCAGAAGTTTATTAGATAGATCCTATAGGCATGTTATCTAAGTGTAGAGTTAACACATGCAGGACTTTATTAAATATATCCTATAGGCATGTTATCTAAGTGTAGAGTTAAAACATGCAGAATTTAAAACAGCAGACCCTATAGGCATGTTATCTAAATGTGGAAGTAAACATGCAGAATATTATTAATCAGATCCTATAGGCAGGATATCTACCCTTAAAACATGCACAATTACCCCATCCATTTTTACTAACCAACCCCAATATTCGTTTACAAATTATTACAGACCAAATACGGAATTACATCAAAAAAATATAAAAAAAAATAAGAAGTTACAACCATAGGAAGCCTGATTCTGACTTCCTCTCTGAATTATGGAACAAACCACCTCAAATGCCACTTATTTCAAAAACTTTCTCAGAGCTAGGTGTGTCAAAGTTCCCTAAGGGTCTCAAGGGACCCCGGGCAGTGCTTACACCCAGGTTTGCATAACCAGATAGAGGGGAGTGCAGTGTGGAAGGGCCAGCTCTTATGTGTCCAAGTTTAGAGGGAGCTCAAGGGTCCCTGTCGCGCCCCCTTTTTCCTCCGCGGAAATCGGGTTTGTGACATTCGATTGGGACAACTCTTTCCTTTTGGGAAAGGGGTTTGCAATTTTGAAGAGTCATCACCTAACTATTTTAAGGTGCGTTAGGGCACCTATGGGGTTCAATTATAACTACCTTTTTTATAACCAGAGATAGGGTAAGGGCTTGAAATTATCCCATGAGGAAGGTGTTAGGCACCCCTCAGGATCCACTAGTGTGGTTCCCAGCCAGATAGTTCTTTGTGAATTTGTGCAACTAACACGTAAAGAAACAAGGCTCAAATAGGAGGGGATTGAAATACACAAGCGTTTGGAAATGATAAAATAAAGCAAAGTTTTGAAAGAGTTATAACTAAAATAAAGGGGATCATAGGTTTATTTGTAATATGGATCACATCAATGCAATACCTGGTAATCACTCCTCAAAAGAGGGGCTACGCGTGGTATTAGCGCACCGGTCATCATATCTATATCTACCCTTCCCACCCCGTTAAGGTATTAAAGCGCGGATTGGTCTCGGCCTCTATTGCATGTTGTTACCCGTCCCATTCCTATCTGTCCCGGAGGAGTTTAGGACTACTATTCCTATAAGAGGGAGGTTCTAAGCTGACTCTTAGGTTTAAAGGTAAAATGCTAAGGCGACATACAAAAACAAGTAGGACTGCACTTAGAAGGGAAACATACAAGCAGTTAAAAGGCTCATGTATACCTCCGCAAATAATGCATATATAAACAGCATGACTCATACACAATTAAGGTCTAAATTCAAAGTACTAAGACAGGGGAGTTTTAGTTGTTGAAGCAGACCAATTTATTACATAACTCAGATAAGAAGTTCGAATCAGGCCTGCCTGCTGGTTGTAGAGTTGCTAATTAAACAAACGCGGATTCAATTCTATTATTATTACCTAAGGCTTGCCTAAGTGTGTATTGATGATACCCTATAAGCATGATATCTATTACTGATTCAAAAATGGCAAAGCAGTAACAGTTTTAAACGAGCAAATTGGATCCTATAGGCATGCTTTCTAGACCGCATTAATAAAAGGAGTAACTAATTTAACACAGTAAGAGGCAAACAGATTTTTAACTAAACTGGTTTCGGATCTTTATGGACATAATCTCTATTATTGCTGATTTTAATCCCTACAGACATGGTATCTAATATTAAAGGCTGATTTGGTCCTATAGGCATGGTATCTAATGAAGTGGAGTAGGCAGCATTTATTTGATCAAAGCGAGATTCCTATAGACGTAATTTCTATAAAATATTGATATTAACTTTATAGGCATGACATCTAATTTCGAAGCTGATTCTTAACCTTGCAGATGTTGATATCTGATTATGGCCATTATATCCTATAGGCAGGATATCTAATTGTGGAGTGAAACAATGCAGAAACTTATTAGATAGATCCTATATACATGTAATCTAAGTGTATAGTTAACACATGCAGGACTTTATCAAATAGATCATATAGGCATGTTATCTAAGTGTAGAGTTAAAACATGCAGAATTTAAAACAGCAGACCCTATAGGCAGGATATCTACCCTTAAAACATGCACAATTACCCATCCCTTTTCACTAGCCAACCCCAATATTCATTACAAATTATTACAGACCAAATACTGAATTACATCAGAAAAATGAATAGAATAAGAAGCTACAACCATAGGAAGCCTGATTCTGACTTCCTCTCTGAGTTATGGAACAAACCACCTCAAATGCCACTTGTTTAAAACCTTTCTCAGACCTGGGTGTGTCAAAGTTCCCTAAGGGTCTCAAGGGACCCCGGGCAGTGCTTACACCCAGGTTTGCATAACCAGACAGAGATGAGTGCAGTGGAAGGGTCAGCCCTTATGTGTCCAAGTTCAGAGGTAGCTCAAGGGTCCCAAGGCAAAGCTCACACAAGAGGGGCAGAACATTGGTTCTAGGAATATAGTGAAAGTGCAGAACATAGAGATTTTAAAACTGGGCTGGGAAATAGTAAGTGATAAGGATGATTTGAAAACAGTGGTAGTAAAATCAATAGCTACACAAAGGGGTTAGGGGTTTTGGGGAATACATTGCATGAAGCACATGACCCTAGGAGGGGTCAGGTTTAGACATGCACAGCAATAGGGGATGCTGGCATGTTCATAAACCATCCAGAGAGTACAAAATAAAGAGGGGATGTGGGGTTTGGGATTCATACACGTAGGAGAGCATTAACTCGAAAAAGGGGAAGGTAACACATTTCAACATGCTAGTAATGTAACTTTATTGCGGAAACATAAGCAGAAGTGAACAAGCGTGAAAGAAGTTGGAACACTTACAGAAACATGTTGTTGTTGATGCTTGAAAATTAACTAGGACATACCAGTAAGAAGAAAAGTGCAGAAAAGTAAGCAAATGACCACAGCCTAGCCTTGGCTTTCAGCCGGCTAGACAAAGCATTAGCACAAATTGTAACAGAGAAAAGAGAGAGTTTTTAGTGAAGTGTGTGTTCTGAACTTAGATAGTTCGTGTTTTTTTTTTTTGAAAGAAGAGGGGTGCAGGGTATTTATAGTTTTTTGAAAACGAGTGAAGGAGAGGTAATAAGTAAAGTCTTGATACAAACATGGAAACAATCACAAGTCAGAATCAATTACCCAAGTGATTCCCCTTTAATTAAGGAATCACTGTCTAACGATTAGCAGCAGGTCTAATTAATGAAAGAAAATCAGTTTGGAAGCAGACTGATTATTGCCATATAAGGGATAGTAAAAGCATGCAGTGAACAGTCGAGTCTAAGTACAAAAATATGTTTATTTTGGGAAAGAAATCAGCAAGGTAACACATCACTATAAAGGGAAAAGAATCAATTAAGTTTAAACAGGCGAGTGAAATTAGGGTTCATAAAAGGAAAAGTTTTTTAAATCAGTCACAAGATTAAGATCAATCAAGGAAGAATATGCTTCTGTACTTCAGTATATAAACAGAGTGAACAGAAACATCAGACATGCGAGGCCAAGCACATTGGCAAAAGAAACAGCATACAATAGTAGCATAAATAAGCATAGGATTCAGTACTGAACAAGGTTAGATAGTCAGGGCTCACACGTATAGCCAAAGTGAAGAAGAGAGTCAAAACAAGTACAGGTCTTGCAGTAACAAGTGAGGAAACCTTTCGAGAAGTCAGGGTTTCAACCATAGTCGAGTTGAAAGATAGTAAAAATCAGATAAGTCACATAAAGAAAAGAGAGTCTAAAACAAGAACTTTCAATCGAGTCAAGTATACATTCAAACAAATAGTTTCAGACCCAAAGACCTAGGGTTTTCAACAATAATCGAGTTTAAAAGATGGTAAAACAAATAAGTCAAACAAAGCACTTAATCAAACAAGTACACATCTAACGAATAGCTTCATAACTCGAATGAGACCCAAAAAGGAATTAGGGTTTTCAACACGCTGACTCAGATAGAAGAACAACATGAGCAAAGCATAGCAGAATCACAAACAACATTAAAAATTGGAGAAGAGATCTTTTGAAAAACTTAAAGGAAAACCTTAACGAAAAGTTGTTTTGAAAGAAAAGTTGAAGACTTTCGAGAAAAACACCTGACATTCACAGCAAGTACAGATCTAAAGTAGATCTGAAAGAAAATCAAAGGATCTTAAAGATTAGGGTTTCGAAAACCCAGAAAAAGTGAGAAAGGCCTTGAAAGTTACCGATCTAACCAGGAGAGTCAAGGATCTGACTCGAACGGCCATTGCTGGCCGGAGGAAGGTTAGGGATGACCGGAGAAAAGCCATGAACAGCAGTCGAGCAAGGACTGGACCAGATTCCTTCGAGGACTAGCCATGAAACCACAGAAACAAACACCCAAGAGTCATGGGAGGCCACCACACACACTACTGAAAAATTGATCTACGGTAACGCATGAAAAATCGTTCCCATAGACAGTAAAACCATTCCCATAGATATATTGGAACGGTTTACAGCCCGTTACATTAACCCGCGTGCCCATAGGTCTATAGGAACGGTTTGCATCGCTGTGACTATAGATACATCTATCGTAACGGTTTTTCCTTTCTCTGTTGGAACGATTATTTTGTTCAATTGGAACGGCTTAAAACCGTTACTATATTGTTTATACAACGGTTCTTAACCGTTACCATATTATTTAATACAACACTTATGTAAGTTAATGTTACGGTTATGTATGGATATAGCAACGGTTTCCTTAAGCTATCGTAACGGTTACATTCATATTTGGAACGGTTTATAGATTATTTTGAAACAGTTTATAGGACCTATTGCAACGGTTTACATTGTATAATGGAACGTCATTTGTGTCCTATTGCAACGGTTCTGGTAGGCTATTGTATCAGTTCAGTTAAAACCAAAATATAGCACCTGTTATAAATAAATATTTATATATATAATAATTTATAATAACACTAAAATTTAAATACATCATAAAATGAAACTATACAATAATATAAAATTATCCATCAAGCAAATGTTCTACCCAAAGTGCATAAGTTTAGTACATTTCAAAAGAGTAAGTTTCAAATATATTGATAACAAAAGATTCCTAGAACATTCATCTATGACAATTCAAAATTCATCTCAAGTAAGATCTAGTTCTTCACTGCCTTCATCATTCTTTTCTTGATCTACTCCACCTACAAAAGAGGATAAATAAAGTCATTACCCTTCAAGAGAATCCGGTATAAGAATACTCATAGCACAAATTGCCATGAAAAAAGAAAAGAACATGAAAAGGTAACATAAAAAATTCAGAATGCTTGGAGAAAGTATAAGAATCAACCTACTATATGATTTGTTATCACATGACCAACCCATAAGAGAAACCAAATGTTAAAACTACACGTGAATAGCATCTGAGAATTCCAAAGTCTTTTTGATTAAAACCAACCCACTGCCAGCAGTGAAGCCTCACCAAGTAATGGGATTGTTCCCAAAATCACATTCAGATATGAATTTGGATTTAGCTTGGTGTTCTTGCTATTGTCTTTCTTTATGTTTACAAATTGAGGAAGAAAAAAGCAAGTGAAGCAAATATAGAAATCTCAATACAAAAAGACCAAAAATACAACAAAACTGCAGAACCAACAACAGTAGTTGTAAAACAAAAAGAAACTACAACAAGAAGTTCAAGTCATCCAAGTTGGCCATGTTTGACCATAAAAAATGGTGAAGAAACATCAGCAACTGGTTCAGATACTGATGAAAACAAGAACAATGAAATTGAAGATCAAGTTGAGTATGAAATGGATGAGAAGAAAAAGAAAGAAAAGTCTTCTGTAATGGTAGATGGTGAAACTGAACTAGAGCTAGAGACTTTGTTAAAGGCTTCAGCTTATATTCTGGGTAATTAAGTGAAGTCTTTTTGATTAAATCCAATGTTTGTGAAGATAACAAACAATATCAGTTGTGATCATTCTCATAAAGTCTATTCGAAACCACGTCAGTAAAAGAGAAGCTTCTGGATATACTGGCCCTAAGAGAAAAAAGATACCATATACAGAACCTTCTATGTAGCAGATGGTTGCAGCAACGGGAACTGGGAAGAGGGTTGGACAATACAAATAAGCAGCAACTTCAATACAATTTCCCGGTCAGAGGGAAATAACCTTCCTTAGTTATATAACTGTACTTTTAGTTTATCATTACTTAGACTTGCCATGAGTTCAAAATTACCAGTCCTAGTATCACTGTTGACCATAAAAGCACTTTAAACCACATTGATATATCATAATGAAAACAAAAATAATCATGTTAGCTGGAATCCCAGGCAGGCCATACATTTTAACAACCACGTTAGCTGGAATTTCTCCTCCTTTACTAAAGGAAACCACTGAAATATCTAAGACTCACATACAGAGTTGGGTAAGAAGGAAACCATGGAAAATCCTTTGGGAAGACTCCATAGACCGAAAAGACGTAGCCAAAAAAAGTAGGAGATAACTAAGTCGGGCAACAATTTCCAACAAATGACCAAGAATCTAAAGAAGACAGTATATAGCATAAAAATCAACCAACACATAAAAGGAAGCTATTATAAAAGAAGTTGGATATCAATAATACCAAAATAGGCACATCTATAGGAAGAAAAAAGGATATTACCATATCCACTATGCCTTGAACCAAAGTAAAATCTCAAGCAAGGAAGGAGGAGGAGAAGAAGAAATAGAAGAAGATGTATAACATTTGGTACGTACTGACCTTAATTGTTACTACCAGCATATGGTCGACTGTTTAGTTGAACAGCAGCTTGTTCTGCAGAGGAAGCTTTTACAGGTGGACGTGCACTGAACCTTAATATGTCAGGATCAAGCCGAAAATTTGGGTTCAGACGCTGAAGTCGTGCAACGACGTTCATTATAATATTTTATTCCATAGCATCCTTTTGTTCGGTGAACTTTTTCTGCGTTCTTTGTTGCATCGTCTCTTCCATTTCCTCCATTTTCTGTTGTATCCTCTCATCAGTAGCATCTAAAGAAGATCCAAGATTTCCTTTTTGCTCTTTTAATACAGTCTTGGTAGCATGTTAGTTCTCTATTCACCTAGTTAGCATATCATATTAATTTGTTGTGAAAAGTTAATTGCTGATAGTGTAAAAGACAATATATATATATATATATATATATATATATATATATATATATATATATATATATATAATAAAGCTTAAATGGTCTTCTGGTACTTAACAACTGTTCCATTTTTTGCACCAGGACATGCCTTCTATCCATTTTAATTAGTGCATTAATTATAAGCTAGTAGTAGTCAGAGTAAAAGATAGAGCCCTTTGGCTCCATTTCTAGAGGTTTGATCAGTGAAGTAAGAGAAAATGAGTGATGTTGGTTCAGTTTGCTTTCGATGGAAACAGAAAAGAGGGGCACAATCAAAATCACCTAGAAAGTAAACATTATCAAATACTGAACTAGATAAGAGTATGAAACAGGGTCTCCTCCATAGGATTGGAAATGCGGAAATGAGATCATGTTATGTTACATCAGAAAGACATAGACATACAAATGCCTATACATGCTTAAGGAACACACTTATTATACCATCTCCATTAGAATCTACCAATAGAGAAAAGTAGTAATAGTATATAGCAGAAGACTAATCTTGACTAATCTTCTCTGCATAAGAAATGACCTAATGGTCACAAGGTCTCACTTATTCTTGACTAATCTTCTCTGCATAAGAAATGGCCTAATGGTCACAAGGTCTCACTTAAAGAGACTAGATATTGTAGAGTTGTTCACATATCACTTATCATTGACAACTTATGGCATCAATAAGAAAGGCAACTTCAGAATTCGAAATCAAATAATGCCCATATTACATTTATGATGTAACATCATATAATCTCATTCTGATGGTGACAAAAGCAGTTAGATGAAGAATCTTGAAAGTTGCAGAAATCTTTATTATGATTAAAAATGTTCAAATTAAATACTTGTACCAATTTTTATTAGGACAAATCACAGTATCTTTATAACCCATATTTTGTCAACTTTCAAGAAAGCTAAACTCCATATAGATAACACAACCCCTCTTTACTAGTAATTAACATAACTTCAAAATTCCACATTTGAGTTGCATGCTTTCTCATTTTGCTGCAATTAATTTATGCAGGTAACAAATTCATAAATAATTTATCCAAAACTCAATAGTTTATTTTTTTTAGTCTCACTTTACGTAATGAGTGTTGATAGAAGAAGCAAATCACAGGTAAAAAAAGTAACAATCTTTTACAGAACAGGAAGCAAAGCAAGACCTCAAATTAATTAAATTGAGACAAAAGAAGTGATCTTTCGACAAATATAGAGCTCAACTTCATTTTCTATGAAACCCTAGAAATGGAAAACAGAAGGCCCAGCGGCGGGCAGGCAGTGTGGAAGGCATGACTAAGATCTGAAAGAAAATAAACAAAAATGGTAGAATACAGTTGGAATCGTAATGGAAAATGTAGCTTACCGGTGCCGCCGATGGTGGTTTGTCCTCCTCGTTATCTCCGGCGAACTGATCGATGAAGGCATTTTGGAAGAGAGAATATAGAAGCTTTTTGTGATGAGTGGCGTTTGAGTATATCAGAGATGTAGTGTGCGTACTATTATTAGGTTTTATTATTTTATTAAATATAAAATAATGCGGGATCTCTTTTAGCGGCCGTCCAAAATTTGGGGAAATTATAGAGGGAACTCATAACCATTGCCTTACATTAAAATTGCAAATAATCGTTACCATAGACAGACTTATTGCCACGGTCGTCCAAAAATGTTGCCATAGAAAATCTACTGTAACGGTTTTTGGACTAATGCAACGGTTTAGGTGCTAAATTGTGTCGATAGTACCAATTACCTTACGCAACGGTTCAGACCGTTGCAATAGGCCATCTATAGCAACGGTTACAGATCCGTGGCAATAAAAAGCGTTGCCATAGCTCCAATTTCTAGTAGTGACATCTCCAATGGCCCATGGGGAGGCCATGGATTAGGCAGGGTTTAGGGTGGATTAGGGTGTAGTTTGATGGCAGCGGCAAAGGTTCGTGTTAGGTTTCAGAGAGAGTTGAGAGAGAAGAGGGATTCAAAGGCGGCGGTTGGTGAGAAATAAGTAGGGTAAGGGGTCGTTTGGGATTAAAAAGGAAAGGGCGTATAGGAGCCGTTGATCTAAATGATCAACGGCTAGGATTAAAGGGGTTAGGTGGGGAGTCCGGGTTGGGTCGTTTAAATGGGTTAGGGGTCGGGTTTAAACGAAATTGGGTCGGGGGAAAATTGGGTTTGATTTGGGGTTCAATTTAGGCTACAATTGAAATGAAATTGGGCTATCATTTGAATAGCCATTTTTCCCCTTTTAAAATTATAAAAAATAGTAAATTAATTTCTGGAACCAAATTAAAAGCACTAAAATGACTTATAGCATATAATTATTAAATTAAAAATAATGGACTTAATTATAAGAATATAAATAAATCTAAAAGGGGCTAATATTGCAATTTAGCTTAAAATTACTAAATAAAATTTGTAAAAATATGCAAAAATTACCTTAGCTATATCTTAGCATAAATATAAAGGTCCAACAGATGAATTACCAAAAATGATAATTTTGGAAATAATCATTGGGTTTTTTATGGATAAAAGATGAAAATAAATTGATTTGAAACCTTAAAAATTATGGAAAAATAATAAAACATTTGAATATGCTTACATATGCATATATATGCCCTTTTGAAGTTATTTTGCATATTAAAAATATATATGGAAAAATTGGGTATCAACAGTCCCAAGGCAAGGCTCACACAAGAGGGGCAGAACATAGATTCTAGGAATATAGTGAAAGTGCAGAACATAGAAATTTTAAAACTGGGCTGGGAAATAGTAAGTGATAAGGATGATTTGAAAACAGTAGTAGTAAAATTTAAACTACACAGAGTCAGCATTTGCACAAAGGGGTCAGGGGTTTTGGGAATACATTGCATGAAGCATATGACCCTAGAAGGGGTCAGGTTTAGACATGCACAGCAATAGAGGATGCTGGCATGTTGACAAACCAGCCAGAGAATACAAACACAAAGAGGGGATGTGGGGTTTGGGATTCATACACATAGGAGAGCATTAACTCGAAAAAGGGGAAGGGAACACATTTCAACATGCTAGTGATGTAACTTGATTGCAGAAACATAAGCAGAAGTGGACAAGCATGAAAGAAGTTGAAACAATTACAGAAACATGTTGTTGTTGATGCTTGAAAATTAACTAGGACATACCAGTAAGAAGCAAAGTGCAGAAAGAAAAGTAAGTAAATGTCCAAAGCCTAGCCTTGGCTTTCAGCCGGCTAGACAAAGCAGTAGCACAAATAGTAACAGAGAAAAGAGAGAGTTTTTAGTGAAGTGTGTGTTCTGAACTTAGATCGTTCGTGTCTGTTAAAGAAAAGAAGGGTGGGTACTTATATTTTTGAAAACATGTGGTAAGTAAGGTAATAAGTAAAGTCTTAACACAAACATGGAAACAATCACAAATTAGAATCAATTAGCACAAATGATTCCCTTTAATTAAGGAATCACTTTTTAACGGCAGTAGCAGGCTTCAATTCAGGAAGAAAAATTAGTTTGAAGACAGATTGATCATTGCCATATAAAGGACAGTAAAAGCATGAGGTGAACCATCAAGTCTAAGTACAAAAATATGCTTATTTTTGGAAAATATTCAGTAAGGTAGAATATCACAGCAAAGGAAAAGAATCAATTAATTTCGAACAAGCGAGTGAAATTAGGGTTCATAAAAGAAAAGCTTTGTAATCAGTCACAAGACCAAGACCAATTAAGGAAGAGGCTTCAGCATATAAATAGAGTGAACAGGAACATCAAACATGCGAGGCCAAACACATTGGCAAAAGAGATAATCACAAACATGCAGTAGTGGCAGAAATAAGCTAGGATTGAGTAGTAAAGCAAACATTCGAGGCATAGTAGTCAAGTAGGTCAAGTCACATAGAATCAACAGAGAAGAAAACATAGCATCAGATAAAAGAAATCAGAGGCATGTAAAGGTCTCACAGTAGCAGGTGAGGAAGCCTTTGAGAAGTTAGGGTTTCATCAAAAGTCGAGTTAAAAAGGTAGTGAAACTCATAATCAGATAAGTCACATAAAGAAAAGAGGGCCTGAAACAAGGAACCTTTAATTGGGTCCAGTATACTTTCAAACAAACAATCTCAGACCAAAAGACCTAGGGTTTTTCACAATAATCAACTTTAAAAGATGGTAAAACTCAGAATCAAACAAGTCAAACAAGAATGAAGAACTTAATCAAGCAAGTACACATTTAAACAAACAATTTCTAGAACTCGGATAAGACTAAAAGAACTAGGGTTTTTAATATGCTAAAATAGATAGAAGAACAACAAGAGCAAATAGCAAAATCATCAACAACAATAAGATCAGAGGAGAAAACTTAAAGGAAAAACCCTAATCGTTGAAAGTGAAGAGTCATTTTGAAAGAAAAGTCAAAGAACCTTCGAGAAAACACTTAAAAGTTCATAGTAAGCACAAATCTAAGATAGATCTGAAAGAAATCGAAAAGTCTTAGAGATTAGGGTTTCAGAAAACCCAAGAGAAATGAGAAAGATCTCGAAAGATACCGATCTAACCAGGAGAGTCAAGGACCTGCCTTGAAAGGCCATGGATGGCCGGAGAAAGGTCGTGGATGGGCGGAGAAAGGCCATGAACGACGGTCGAGTAAGGACTGGACCAGACTCCTTCGAGGTCTGGTCATGAAACCATAGAACCAAACACCCAGGAGTCAAAGAAGGCTGGTATAGATCTTAAATGACCCCGGAAGGCCATGGATTTGGTAGGTATTATGGTGGATTAGGGTGGCGGCAGCTAGGGTTTTCGTGGGTTTCAAAGAGAGTTGAGAGAGAAGGGGAATCAAGGGCGGCGGTAGGTGGGAAATGAATTAGGTTTAGGGGTCTTTTGGGTTTAATTATGGAAGGGCAAATGGTGATGATCAACGGCCTGGCAAAGAGGGTAAGTAGGGGTTTGGGTTTGGGTCGGTTCAATTGGAGATTGGGTCGGGGTATAATTGGGATAGGGCCAGGGAAATTGGGTTTAATTGGGGTAGGATTTAGGCTATAATTGAAATGCAATTGGGCTAAATTTAAATAGTCATTTTTCCCTATTTAATTTATAACAAGTGATAAATTAATTTTTGAAAATAAATTAAAAGTACTAAAATGATTTATAACGTATAATTAATAATTTTAAAAATTCAGGACTAAATTTTAAGAATATGAAACACAATTAAATCTAAAAAGGGCTAATATTGTAATTATATGCAATTTAGCTTAAAATTACTAAATAAAATTATAAAATATGGAAAGATTACCTTAGCTATATTTTAGCATAAAGATGAAAATCCAATAGATGATTTTCCAAAAAGTAATAATTTTGGAAATGATTATGGTTTTTATGGATAAAAGGTGGAAATAAATTGATTGAAAAGACCTTTAAAATTATGGAAAAAATAATGAAACACTTGAATATGCTTACATATGCATATATATGCCATTTTGAAGTTATTTTGCATATTGAAAATATATAGAGAAAAATTGGGTGTCAACATCTGCGTATCCAGCCAGCATCTGCGCCCTTCTGCCCGCGTCTGCGACCATCACAGGTGCGGGAAAGTCTACGCACCTACGACCTCTGCTCAACTCTTCCTTGGTCGCTTCTGCGATTCATGCCCCGCTTCTGTGGGCTCGCACCTGCGGTGCCCACTCCGCAGGTGCGGTTACACCAGTAGCAGCAACATTTCAGTTGCTTCACCAACTCAAAACCAAGTTTGTTAACCATCCGGACACAACCCGAGGCCCCCAGGACCTCAACCAAACATACCAACAAGTCTTATAACCCAATACAAACTTAGTCGAATCCTCAAATCACCTCAAACAACATCAAAAACACGAATTACACACGGATTCAAGCCTAATGAACTTCAAAATTTCCAAATTCAACAAACGACGTTAAAACCTATCAAATCACATCCGATTGACCTCAAATTTTGCACACAAGTCAAAAATGACACCATTAACCTATTCCAACTTCCGAAAATCCAATCGAAACCCGATATAAAAAAGTCCATTCCCGGTCAAACTTTCCAAAATTCCAACTTTTCGGCATTTCAAGCCTAATTCTACTACGGACCTCCAACTCACAATCCAGACACACTCCTAAGTCCAAAATTACCTAACAGAGCTAACAGTACCATCAAAATTCAAATCCGAGGTCGTTTAAATATAATTCAACATCCAGTCAACTTTTCAAACTTAAGCTTTCAATTAAGAGACTACGTGTCTCAATTCATTTTGAATTCACCCCGGGCCCGAACCAAATAACCCGATAAGTTATAATACAACTGTAGAAGAAACTACTGATCATATCTTCTTTCTTTTCCCCAAAGCCACATCCTTCTGGAATAGTATCTGTACTTATGCTAATGATCAGTCCATGCACCTACAGTTCACTCCTGGAACATGGAATACTACTTGGAATAAGCTAAAAGCCAAAAACTTTAATGATCTTCTAGAATGGCACTTCCTTCATCCCTTCTGCTTTTGGAATATTTGGCTAACTAGAAACAATAACCTTTTCTATAAGAAGAATGATCATTCCCAATCAAAGGTGGTGCTTGCTCAGGTTACTGAATATCACATGTCAGCAAGGAATAAACCTCAAAGGCAATGGACAACAATCAGTGTTAAATGGGAACCACCACATAGAGGTTTCTTCAAACTTAACACTGATGGTTCTTCCATGGGTAATCCTGGGATAGGAGGAGTAGGGGGAGTTATTAGGAATGACTCAGGAAACTGGGTTTAGGCTTTATGAGGGGTTATCCTTCTATAACTAACAATCTAGCCGAATTATTAGCAATGCTAGAAGGGCTTAAGTTGGCGAAGGAGCATAATCTAACCCCTCTTGTGATCAACGCTGACTCAAAAGAGATCATTAGAATGTTGGAACTTGGTCATGTCCCTTATAATAACTTTGTTTTTGAATGCAGGTCATTGATGACCTAGCTAGGGAACCCGTGGCGGACCTACTGGCTAAGGAGGGAGCAAAGAAAAGACTGTCCAGCACCACTAGGATTTTGGAAGTTCCTCCGGTGTTTGCCAATGAAACACTCTGGGCAGACATCCTAAGAACTACTTTAATTAGAAAAACTCTGGTTTGTAATATAACTAATATTGTCTCAAACAATACTGTCCAACTGGACAGCTCCAATGCGGCGCCACTCGTGTAATTATTTTTGTTAATTAATTAAGTATCTGATTAACCAAAAAAATTGCTATTAAAGGAGAATATTTACTGGCAGAAAATTAAATTAGAGAAGAGGAGCCACTCACCGTAAAAATATGCGTATTTGATTTCTTCCAGAAATCTGAAAATCTTTTCTTGTTCAGCCTCAGATTAACATCAACGATATTTTTTGCTATTGTCTTGGCATCATCGCTAACTAAATATGTTGTGTGATACACACAATCAAATTCTAAAACCACTAGTGATTACCATACAACTGTACATAAATCTAGTTATGCTTACATGCAACGTATCAGATAGGAAGAGAAATTCGTAAATTACCTGATATTGTTGTTCTTCAAGCAAAGACAGGTAATCTGCAACACTAAACATAAATTAAGAACTTTATCAAATCAGTCCATATTACAAGGAAAATTAATAAAACGAATCCCAAAAAGCCCAGAGGTTAAAACTCCACGCTGTATGCAATTTGATTATATGCATATGTAGCATCTTATGTAAATACAAAAAGAGGGGCTTTTTTAAACATGTTTCTTGCAGCAACAGTGAGAATGTTATATTCAATGGAACACGTTTTATATACATACTGGTAATAGGCGGTTTAAAGCGTTTAAATTATTATGGATTTGAGGACTTCGAAAACCCCTAGAACGTCTCAAATAACTAGGACATAGTACTAATAAATAGAAGGATTCACTTCCAATAAAATTTAAACATTCTATTACTAGTGGACTTCTAAATTGCCTGTATACTATTAGAGAGTCCAAGATATCACCGTTTTATCCGGGGGCGGAATTAAAGTGTTGGTTGCGGGTTAGGTCGAACTCATTAGCTTTTGTTCAAATTCTATATTTGTATTAAGAAATCCAATTGTACAAAATTATTTATTTAGAACTCAGTTACTCAAAAGGATTATAATCCCGAATCCATAAGGTTCAAATCTAACTCCACCTATGGTTTTATCCAAATTTCTTTGAAAAAATATTACTAGCTTTATATGTAAGGATAGAAAAGCCGATTATCTTTTTGAGACATTTAGCTTCTAAATATTCGTGCTTTTATAATAATATAAATATAAACATAGATAAGTAGATATAGATATAGATATAAAATTTTACGGGTAATTGTTTTTTAGTGCGTGATGCTTCGAAAAGTAATCAAACGTCATTTGTACCTTCAGGCATTAGCCTAAACTTTGAGGAATAAGAATCGTACTTGACTATCTCTTGTGGAGAAGAACCTTTAGAGAGGGGTAATAATTTTCCTTAATTGAAAAAATATCTCCTTCTCTTCCTCTTTTTTCTTTTAATAATTTTTTTTAAAATTTCTATTTATAAAACTAAAAGTTTAGTTATCTTTTCAAACAAGATATATATATATATATATATAATATATATATATATATATATATAATATATATATATATATATATATATATATATATATTTTTTTTTATATATTATATATATATATATATATATATATATATATAATATATATATATAATATATATATATATATAATGCTAACAGATTGAACGAAATCTCAAAGAATGAATGTTTTTTTCAAACAAGAGGCTGAGTCAACTATTTAGTCAGATGATGTTGAGCATATAAATATATATATAACACAAAAGCTTTTTTTTAAAAAAAAGAGAAGAAAAGGGATTTCTTATTGCTCGCTTGAGTTTTTTTTTTTTTTTTTTTTTTTTTTTTTTTTTTTTTT